>NW_017275999.1:0-590 GCF_001594065.2 Cyphomyrmex costatus
GGACACATCCTGGTAGGGACCTAAGCCTTAAAAAGGGCACAAGAGCGTGCAGAGCTCAGAAGAAGTAGAAAGAAGAAAGAATTCAGAATCTTGACCTAGGTCAAGATTTACGGAAGAAGTCTTCCATTCAGATTCCAATTCCACATCCACTAACTCAAACTCAAATTCCATATCCGTAACTCTAACTCTTACTCTTAATTCTATTCCATATTCTAATTCATATTTTATTCTATATTCCAATCCATATCCTAACTCATATTCTTAATCCTAAGTCATAGTGTATAATTTTATTTTGCGTATAATCTAAAACCGCGAATATCATTTATATTCAGTTATTATTAGATTACTTTTTATATTATAATAAATATCATATTAAACAACTACTGCGGCATCACTCATTCGCAAGACGAAAGACCAACCTCGCAGAATCGAATTCACGAAGCCTTTCAGTCAGAGAACCTCAGACGAAACGAGCAACCACAGGCAACAGAACAAATTCATGGTGACAGCATTGCCTCTACTATTTTGGTAAGAATACCAAATCTAATTGCATAACGCTTCGATCTAATCCATCAGACAACGGCATTGTC
>NW_017276000.1:0-634 GCF_001594065.2 Cyphomyrmex costatus
AAAAAGAGAAGTTTATAATATTATAATAAAATTGTATTGATTTTATTTCATTGCAATAACACATTATAAATTAATATAGATTATAATATAGACAATATAGATTATAATATAAAATAGTAATACTCCATATATCAGTGAAAACATTTATATTCATTTATATAAGTATGAATAATAAGCCACTAAACGTAATTAAAATTATTTCTATATTTTTTCTATTAGATGTTATCTATTAATTTGATATATTTCCAATATATTTATTTATTTGATATTCGATATTTTCGATATTCTTGAGCCGAGAATATTGATCTTGGAAAAGTAATATTGTCAATATTGTTTCGTATCTAAAGTACGTTAATAAAAACAGACACGAAAAGAAGAAATCGTAACAATAGTGCATCGAATTATTATGAAAGACCGGAAAATTAAAGTGCGTGAACTTGCTGAGGTCATAAAGTTATCTACTGGCTCAATTTGCACAATTTTGCATGAACATTGTTCATGAAGCACCGTCTAAGCCGTTCGTCAGACCCAACTAGATTTAAAGTGTTGACAGCTTTGTGGTTACCTATGTCGAATCGTCAGGTAAACCCGTCCGAACCAAATCATCGAACACCATTGGTGGTAACAACCCACC
>NW_017276001.1:0-433 GCF_001594065.2 Cyphomyrmex costatus
AGGACCCTGGCAGCCATTGACCCCGCGGCGACCACCGCAATTCTTCCATGCGTCAGCACCCTGCGAATCCATTTTCCTGCCCCTCTGCGGCGTCACCCTCCCCCTCCCGTGACGTCATACCCCTCTCACCCTGTGACGTCATCACCCTTCACTTAGTGTTTTATGTTGGTAAACCAGATTCAAAATTTTAGTGCTTACGGAAAAAAAGTTCAAAATGCTTACGGGAAAAAAGCTCAAAAGTGCTTACGGGAAAAGCTCAAACTAAAAAAAAAAAGCTCAAACTCAAATTTGGCCTAGAACCGGCCTATATACTCTACTGGTAAGACAATTTAATAAGATTTCTTTTGTGAAATTAATACTGATCTTTTCAGATTCATTTTTGAGATATAAAGAACTGTTATTTTGATCTCTCACCTAGAGTACTATATTTGAT
>NW_017276002.1:0-530 GCF_001594065.2 Cyphomyrmex costatus
GCACTTTTGGGAGGTGCAATCTGAACAGCGCTTCGAAAGCGCTTTACACGCGCTGGTGTGCTATGTGGGTAGTCATGCAGGACCTTGAGAAGGAGGTGTTGAGCACATTCGATTTTCACATTCCTTTTTACTATAGATACGTTGACGATATTGTCATGGCGGTACCCAGGGAACAAATAAATACTATTCTTCAAAATTTTAACAATTATCATCATAGGTTACAATTTACCATCGAAATAGGTGGTGATAGAATTAATTTCCTGGATACCACCATGATAATAAAAAATAACTTTATACAATTTGACTGGTTTCAGAAACCTACATATTCAGGTAGAATTTTAAATTTTTGGTCTCAACATCCTCTTTCTCAAAAGATAAGTGTAATTTATAGTCTGGTTGACAAGGCATTTTTACTGTCGCATCCAGAATTTCATAAGAAAAATTTGAAGTTTATTATTGATATATTTATGCTCAACGACTATCCATTGGACTTTATTTTTGAGAAAGTTAATAAAAGAATTTATGCAATT
>NW_017276003.1:0-13079 GCF_001594065.2 Cyphomyrmex costatus
TGCACATATCCGCGAAGGATGGGTCCGCCATGTGCTATTCCCATATCTGCTCATTTCCGTCAGTCAATCACGTAGTTGGTCACGTGACCAAGTTGGCCTCTATCTTGATTGGCTGAATATCAATGCGCGATCCGCAATCTCAATTCGATCCGCGTCTCCAATCCGTAGTGTGACACGGACATAATCTTATACGTAGTCTACAACGGCAGTAGCTGTAGTGGATGAGATTGTAGAATTATGAAATTTATCAATTACAGTCGAATGTGTGAAGAATAATCGACTGTGATTGGTCAATTTTTTAGATTACAATCAACGCTTTAATTTGTATTCATTGAGTTTCTGTTCTTGGTTTAGTAGAAGATTTGTTGTTTTTTTTTGGTGGAAATGATTTAGGGGATAATCATGCGGATCATATCTAGTACTATTGACCGTATTCAGAAAGATCTTATAACGATGTTTGCGCTCTAACATGCTATAGTTTACGTTTCAGTTTCTGATTTGAAAGCGCGCTTGTATCATTATTAACGCGTTCTTTTAATACGAGCTGATACGAGCCTTGTATGATTTTCCAATGCTTGCAGAGTGTGTGTATTGCGGAAGATATTTGTTTGGTAAACATCGAGTTATTAATAAAAGGTATTCCAATACGTTTTTTCTTAAATGTTTTGATAATTTGATTATTATTATATAGTTTCTTTAAAAGAATGATGTCAAAATTCGCCCGTTTTTTGGGTCCTCAATTTTGGAACTGAGCTATCAAATTTTAACATATATATTTAGACATGAATCATTGAGTAAAGTTTCAAAATGAGTTGACAATTACACTCCTCCTGCTATGATAGCAATTACCTCCTCATCCTAAAGTTTATTTTTAATATCCTTGTATAATATCATTTTGAACTCAGTTCAGTCCTTAAATTGGGAGCTTACAAAAACGAGGGAAAAAAAACCTTTTGCTGTCATTATATAATAATATTAATTATTACTGTTACATTGAATAGGTGATCTGATTGCTGTGTTTGGTGGATTTTAGTGTTGAGAAACTACAGTCTCCCAATTTTTATAACGTATTGTTGTAAAAACGTGAGTGTTAACAGTTATTGATATTAATTTTATAATTTAATTTTAGATTTTTGGTTGATCATTTAGCATAGAGATATTTTAATAATTTCATGGTAATTTCACGAATCAGAAGCGTGCTTGGTAATTAGAAAATGTTTGAAAGAAACAATGAGATATTTAAACAATATAGAGAGAACAAATTAATAGAGATTCTGTACATATCTGATATAATTGTATTCAATATTGTATCAGATAATTTTAGATTCTCTATTAATTTGTCCACACTATTTTTTATATAATTATGAAAGAACTTTTTTTGGTTTTTACTGAATTTTATTTGCAGATTTATTGAAAGGAAAGGCCTGAACCAATCTGTCTGTATATATATACCTTTTCCTAAAATATCCTAAAAGTTATTTGTCATTGTCGTTTAAAGGCATTAAAAGGCAATGTGTTACCAAAATCAAATAATTTCATATTTGGTGTTCTCTTGATTTTCTCATTACTGTGTTTACTTAATTATTACTCATTTATCTAATAGTTTTATCAAAATTATTCTATATCTCAAAATTATCCTTATTATTTTTTAATTATTTATCAAGATATTCTTGTATGTAAAGGTATTTCTAAAAATAGAAAGAATTAATGTAATAGACCTGATAAATAATTAATTATTTCATAGGATAATATTGAGATTAGTGCCAAACAAATAATAAAAGGTAAGTCACAAAGTACACACAGCTAGAAAATCATGATCAGATTATTTTAGTATAAAGGTATATACAGACAGATTTGATTCTGGCTTTTTCTTTCAATAAATCTGTAAATAATAAAATACAGCACTTAGAATCAGTTCTTTTTTAATTATATAAAGAATAAGGAAGACAAATAAATATTTTGCAATTGGAATAAATACACATTCATTTTCAATGCATTATCTATAAATAATAAAATGTATTTTTTTTTAATATTTTAGAGTACATGAATGTAGACATTTGGAAAAATACCGTTCGGATACCATCACCAAGAAAGAGAAATCGTAGTAAAGTTCTTAATACTAAATATTAGTAAGAAATATTCATGATTTCAAAGAAGAATATTTATTCATTTTTATATACGTTTATTATAAAGTTAATTATACATAGTGTGCTTTATCAGTGATATGACTTCAGGTTCATTATTGTATATTTCTTTCTAATATTTAATATCAAGAACTGTATAATGATTTCCCTTTCTTGGTGATGGTATCCGAACGGTATTTTTCCAAATGTCTACATTGATGTTCTCTAAAATATATTTTAACATTATACATTTATTATTGAAAGATATTGCTATGAAATTAAATACGTATTTTTTCAAATATCAAAATACATACGTATAATGAAATATGCTAATAAACGTATTAAATTTTTTAGGTTTAATGTTATTACGACATTGATTTTCAGAACAATCTTTCACGATATTATTTATTAATTAGAATTATAATTTGTAAACGTATACACATGAAGATATATGTGATGATTGTAAACTAGTTTACTTCCACTTCAAAATCTTGAATCTAATATAGTGTTTTAGAGGAGAGATTAAAAACTTATATGTATATATTTATCATTTTTTTTTAAATAATGAAACCTAAAAATTGACTCATATATTATTGAAGGTGCTAGTTCAAAGTAAACATGCACCAACAGTTTTCAACTTTACGTCTGACTTGAACCTCATTATGCATGCCAAGGTTTTTCACTATTTTATTATTATCCAATAATAAAATGTTTTACGTTACAGTTGACAATTTGATAATACAATTTAATAAGAATTCTTTTGAAATTAATACTGATCTTTTTTGATTCTATTTTGTTATATAAAAAACTGTTATCTCTCACCTAAAACACTATATTTGATTCAAGATTTTGAATTGTAAGTTAACTAGTTTTCAATTATCACGTATATCTTCATAAGTATACATTTACAAATTATTATTATAATCAATAATTAATGTTGTGATGAACGATTGTTCTGTTAATCAATTTCGTAATAACATTAGTACAAAGACAGTACATTGTGTAACATGTGTGGTAAGTTGTCTATTACGCGATACGGGCGCGTGAGCGCACGAGCGAAGCGAGTGCGCTCTCTCGCTCCCATGTCGCGCAATAGACAATTATTACATAAGTTGCATATAGATTTTTTCCTTACGAGTGCACTGTGTTATTCAATTATAATTTCGCACGAGTGAAGCGAGTGCGAATGCAAAGTCGCACGAGCGAAGCGAGTGTGACTTATGGGGTGGTGCTTTTGGCGCAGGTAGCAGGGGGGGTTCGGGGGGGGCGCAGCCCCCAAGAAAAGAAATTACAATGTTAATTATTACACGTTGAAGGACACTTATACAATGGGTGCTTTCCAGCAAGGACAGAATCAGATACTGTGTAACACAGAATCGTTTCATCCTCGTTTAACGTAGGCAAACAACAGGGATGCAATGATTCATTATGTTACACAGTGTCTACTTGTGTCGTAGCTGGAAAGCAGCCAATATTAGTTATTTTTGAACATGGCCGGAGACGCTACCGCGTCTCCTGATTACACGTTGTAGGATACTTACAATCTTGGTAAAATGGCCCCGTTCACAAATTTCTGACATAGCAATGACATAAAGATGATGCAATGCCCGCGAAAAACGGCTTGACTCGAACGAACACCGGGCGGGCGGGCACCAGCGTCGACGCAGGTTAGGTTTCTCTGTGTTGTTATTAGTGCTACCAGTGCTACCACCCTACCACTGCCTTGCGTTATTTAGGTTTCTCTGTGTTGTTATTCGTGCTACCAGTGCTACCACCCTACCACAGCGTTGCGTTATTTTTCATTACGCAACGCTTTTGCGAAATAACTCAACGGCTTGAGTTATTGGCGATTTACCGCACGCAAAAGCATTGCAGTATAGGGCACATTACGTGCACGCGTGTTGAAAAATGTATTACATTTATTAGCATATTTGATTATATGTATGTAATATTTTGACATTTGATTAAATACATATTCACTTTTGTTGCATTATCTCTCCATTATAAAATGTATTATGTTTAAATATTTTAGAGAAGATCGTCGTAGACATATGGAAAAATAACGTTCGGGTACCATTACCAAGAAAAAGATATCATAATAAATTTCTAAATTGGAGGTTCTCATGAAACTCGTACCAAAAATTTCAAAATTTTTATTTGCGTTTTTTAATAGCTTATTTTGTGTAGAATAAGCCCTCATAAACGCTTGAAAAAGTTTTGCTTTTAAAAAAAATTTTTTTTTCAAAAAGCGAACCCACCTTTTTTCACTAAAATCGACTAAAATTGCGGTAACGAGTATTTTACGTCGATATCTTTGAAATTTGAAATTAAAAATTAATTTTTTAATGAAATATTACAAGATGTAGGAATAAATTTGTCAATTTATTATGTGTTATTTTAAATTTTATACTCTACATTAGAGAGAAACTGTTATCAAACTTATTTAATATATCTTTGCCTGTTTTAATGATTTTATTATTATTTTTATTACACTAATTTTTATTATGTCTTTATATATCATTCTTTTTATTCTTTTTGTTTAGGATATCCAAATTTTATTTCTTGGAGATTCAAATAAGTATAAAATTTTAGTTTTTATTAATTATATTATAACTATATTCTCTCTCTCTCTCTCTCTCTCTCTCTCTCTCTCTCTCTCTCTCTCTCTCTTCTCTCTCTCTCTTTCTCGTTCTCTCTCTAGTTATAAGGTTACTGTATGCCGATAGAGTGTTGTACGTTTTTAAAAAAGGGGTGCTGTGCGCCTGCAAAGAAAGGGTGCTGTGCGCCTGCAAAGAAAGGGTGCTGTGCGCCTGCAAAGAAAGGGTGCTGTGCGCCTGCAAAGAAAGGGTGCTGTGCGCCTGCAAAGAAAGGGTGCTGTGCGCCTGCAAAGAAAGGGTGCTGTGCGCCTGCAAAGAAAGGGTGCTGTGCGCCTGCATATATAAAAATTTATTTTCCGTTCATTTATAATAAAATGTCGGTAAAGACAAAAGGTATTACTTTGGGACCTGTTGAAAGAAATATAATTGTCAGGGGTGAATGGCTTACAGATACACATATAAATCATTTTCAACAACTTTTAGCAAGTTGTTCAAATTATAAACCAGTCGAAACATGGCGAATACAGTTACTAGATACTATACAAGCTGTGTCAAAGGACGCAAAACATATACAAATATTGCACAGTTCCTCAAGTTCATTAGATGGACATTGGGTATGCAGTTTTTACGATAGAAAAAATATATTTATATACGATTCGTTAAATATGAAAACATTGCATAATCAGCATAAGCAATTCTTGGAAAAATTATTTCCAACATATGACTTTAAAAAAAATCCGGTTAAATTTCCTAAAGTACACCATCAACCGAATTATAACGATTGCGGTGTTTTTGCTATAGCTTTTGCAACTTCGTTATTATTCGACATTAAACCTGATAAAGTGACATATGAACACAAATTAATGCGTTCCCATCTTATAAAAATTCTAGAAACAAATTTAATTGAGCATTTCCCTCAAGATCCACAATTGAGTGCTCAAAAAGTACTTCCATTAGCAGTAATACGAGCAAGACAGTTTGAAGCGACTCGTAAACGTACGGTGCGTAATCAGTTAAAGAAATCTTGTAATGATTATGCTATACAAAATGTGACTGAAGAAGTACAGTTATCGCAAAGTGCTTCAAAGGAAATCAATAATATTCAGACTGAATATAATAAATCTGATATCAATCATATACAGTTAACACAAAATTCTTCAAAGGAGAATTTAAGAAAAGAATTAGTCACATACACAAACAATAATATTCAGACTGAGCAAAATATACAGTCAACAGAAAGCGCTTCAAAAGAAATTATAATAAAAGAACTAGTCACACATACTCAAAATAATAATACTCAGACTAAACCAAATAATGATAAATGTAATAATAATGATGAAAATTCTGGAAATCTATGTCAAGAATATTCAAGAAATAATTGTAATAGGAAGCATTGCTCAGACGATAAGAATTCAGAAAATAAACGTGCTAAACGACGTTGTCAGTACAAAGATAATAAAGAATATATTTGTGCTAAAAATCGTGATAAATATCAACAGAATTTACCAAATAGTCGAGCTAAAAAAGTACAGCGATACAATAGAAATCCGGAAGGTTATCGAGTCAACCAAATGCAGCGATACAGAAAAGATTTGATAAATAATCGAGACAAACAAATGCAGCGATACAATAGAAATCCGGAAGGTTATCGAGACAAACAAGTGCAGCGATACAATAGAAATCCGGAAGGTTATCGAGACAAACAAGTGCAGCGATACAATAGAAATCCGGAAGGTTATCGAGACAAACAAGTGCAGCGATACAATAGAAATCCGGAAGGTTATCGAGACAAACAAGTGCAGCGATACAAAAAAAATTTGCCAATTAATCGCGTCAAACAAACAGATCGTTATAAAGCGAATTTAGAACCAAATCGTGCTAAAAAAAGAATGCGTTACTCGAGAAATGAAGATGACTTAGAAAATAATCGTGCTAAAAAAAGAATGCGTTACTCGAGTCAGCACGAACGAGATCGACGAAAACTTTATTGTGATCGTAAATGGTTGTATAATAAGCGATATTATGAAAAAAATAAATCAAAACCTAATCTTTTAAAAGAAAATCGTAATACTGCCAAAAATATTATTAAAAAATATGAAAAAATTCGGTCAAAAAATTATATAAAATTTAACAATCCTGCGGCAATTGAAAATATTTTTAACAAATTGGATATTAAAAATCACGTTGAAAAACGATTGGAAGCCGAAAGAATTGTACGTCGCTGTACACAAATTCGAGATAGTTATGTTCGCGATATGTATAAAATATTAGCTTTGCTTAAAAAGAAATCAGAAGTGTGCTTGAGTCTTGCTACTAAATGCAAAACCATTGACGAAAAATTATGTGCACTTTGTGGCAAATCAAAACATACAGCTTCATCTGAAAATTATTTTATCGATGGTACATATCGTAATATTTCTTCATCACAAATATTGGTAATGAATATGGAAGGTCAAATTACGAATATATTACCTTTGATAGAAGCACAAGCAAAAAAATCATGGTTATGCGACAATAGTTTATGTAAAATTCATGATCAATTTCTGATTGATTGTTATGAAAAAGTCCTTCAATCGATAAGTATATGTACTTTTAAGAAAATTCCACAATTGTTACAAAAGATTCATGAATGTACAATAAAAACAAATTATGAATGTATAATAAAAACAAATTCGAATACAAAGTTGGGTCACACGCATTGTTGTTACATTGATATAACTCTTTGCAAAGCAATGTCTCTTCCCATTAACTTATTATCGCCTCATTTCCCAAAAGTTAGATATGTCAAACGGTTAATTTATCAAATAACAAATTCATATCAACAGATGTTGAAACTAGAGAAGGCTTTATGTTCTGCTGATTTAGATACATTGAATGAAATTATAACTTTGGCAGAAGAAAAAGCAAAACGTATGTACAGACATGAGCAAACTCATACTAGTTTGAGTGAAAAAGAAATTTTTTCTGCATTTAAGAATGCATTTAAGGCTTACACCAAACGTACCATGGACACACCTCGATGTGTTTGTGTATCTTGTGAGAGACTTTGTTATAAAAGAAATATGTCCCAATTCAATAAGTTTAAAGTACAAATGGATGGATCTCCATTTTTAAAAGACTTAATGGCGTATATAGAGAAACATAATATTAAACCAGAGTATGTCTGTGATTATTGTCAACGAAAATTTCGTAGTGGAGATTTGCCCGCATATAGTGTTTTAAATAATCTCATTGTACATAATGTACCCGATGAAATAGCATCTCTTAAACAATACGAACTAATACTTATACAAAGAGCTAAGGCATTTCAAACTATTGTTAAGATGGGAACTGTTATTAATAAAAAAATTCCTCAAAAGCATATGATACAAAAAGTAAAAGGTAGAACATTTCATCTACCACTTCCCCAAGAAGAAACATGGAATAAACTTTGCAAAAATACCGATCCAATAAATAAAAATCATGAAATTATTGTAGTTAGAGGTGTTCCGACAAAAAACAAAAATATTTGGGAAGATTTAGTCGATAAAAGAAAAGTATGTAATGCTTTAATTTGGTTAAAACATAACAATCCTTTTTATAAACATATTGTACTGCCAAATACTACCGATGAATTACGTTTGGAAGAATTAAATAATCCTGAATTTGTATTACAAGACACAAAAAATGATACAGAATCTGTTTCGAATGACAATCACGAATTGTGTTCAAAAATTGAAATACAAGCAATAGAAAATAACGAAGCTGTTGTAAACAACAAGCGTCAGGCTATGTTAACTCAGATTGATGAAAATGATGATAGTGGTTATTACGATCAATATACAATTTATCCTTTGTATGAAAAAAAATCACATAAAAGTGCTACTGACTTATACCAAATGTTAAAAATTGTAGAGTCGCCTTTAGACAATCGTGAAAAAAATTTAGATCTGTTGTGTTTTCCAGATCTGTATCCTTATGGTATTAATGGACAACATGAAACTAGGCCAGTTAAACTTCACGAGCATGAATTTATTAAATGTCGTTTGAAATCTAAACATCCGCAATTTAGATTAAATCAACAATACTTATTTTATTTATTAAACAATGCGAATAACCGTCAGTTAAGTCGTGGTATTTATCACAAATTGAATGTAACTAAATTGCGAGATCGTTACACGGCTAAAGAATACTTGGAAGAATTGCATAAAGAGCTATTAGAATCAGATTTGAATACAATTTTTTCCACTCTAAGAAATACGGAACAATACTGGCGTAGACCAAGAAGTGATTTAGAGTGTATGATACAACATTACGGACCTGCGACATTTTTTATAACATTGAGTCCCAGTGAATGGTTGTGGGATGACTTGGGTGAATATATTCGTCAAGTAAATGGATGGTCTAATGATTCCTCTTTATCTACTAGCGCTCTTATTGCTAGAGATCCTGTATCGACATCGAGATTTCTCGATAATAAGTTTCAGGCGATGCTTGATTTTATTTGTTCCAAAGATCATCCGATTGGAGAAGTAATACATTACTTCTGGCGACGAGAGTATCAAGGTAGAGGTGTACAACATCTTCATCTATTAGTTTGGATAAAAGATGCACCGATTCTTGGTAAATCTCCCGCGGAAGAAGTTTCCAAGTTCATTTTGCAACATATAACGTGTGAATTACCGAATGAAAAATCTTCACCGACCTTATATAGGCGAGTCAATACGCATCAACGACATACACATAACGATTATTGTCTTCGTTCTAAAAAGAAAGGGCGTAAAGTTTATCGTGTATGTCGTTTTGATTTTCCTCGTCCTTCTACCGGCACGTTGATTTTGAGAGATATTGTAACTTCGATAGCAGGTAGAAAACAATTGAAACACAAAAGTAGACTTTATGATCTTCCGCGAACAGATGATGAACAGAATATAAATGATTATAATCGAATTATTCTTACTGTTTGGGAAGGAAATATGGATATACAATTTATTGGTGACAACTCAAGGTTACTTACGTATTATATTACTAAGTATTTGAATAAAGCAGCAAAATGTGAGTTATCTGATTCTGTCCTTAATAGTACAAATGATAAGAACAAATCGATGGCGAGTTATCTTTGGAATATTGCTTTGCGACTCACTAATAATAGAGAATGTGGAGCTCTTGAAGCAGCTGATACTTTATTAGGTATACCTTTACATAGAACTGATAGAAATACAACTATTAAATGGCTAGACGTTAATCAGATACGATACAGAAAAGTCAAAAGCTGTAAGGAAATTGAAGCTCTTGATAGAGATTCTACTGATATATTTTGTCCATCAGTAATAGATAGTCATTATCCGAATAGACCTGAAGAAATTGAAACGATGTCTTTGTATGAATTTGTACAATGGCACGACGTAACAAAAGTCAAACCAAAAAGTAAAAAATTAATGTATTATAAAATAGATAATGGTTATTATTTGAAACAGCGACAGCGCGAATGTCTTATTAATCACTACAGATATGATGTCAATACGCAACCAGAAAAGTATTTCTTTTCGTTACTCCTTATGTTTAAACCGTGGCGGAACATACAAGATCTTAAAAATGGATATGATACTTATGCAGAATCATTTCACAATAACAAATTACACCTTGAAAAAGCATTGGAGTATCATGAAAAATTAGACGAACTGAAGAATGCATTTGAAACTGCAAAGCAATTACTTCAACAACATTTAGAGGATTTAGAAAAACAGAATACGTCTCAAGATGATCCCGATAATCCAATCGGTGTACAAAATATTATTCAAGCTGGTGATGCGATGCAAGATTTTAAAGATCTTGGTGACAAACAGGAAATCGATGTATCTGAAATGATTTCAAAATTGAATGCGGATCAAAGAAGAGTATTTAATAGAGTCACTGATACTATATCATCAGATAAAGAAATACTACGGTTATACGTTAGCGGAGAAGGAGGTACTGGCAAAAGTTTCTTGATTCAAACAATTAAATCTTGGATAAAACAAAATCTCAACAAAGATACTGCTATAACAGCACCTACTGGTATGGCAGCATTTAATGTAAATGGTTTGACAGCTCACAGATTATTCCAATTACCCGTTGAACATGGTCGTACTCCTAAATATAAACCATTAGCTGATCATGTTTTAAAAATTTTACGAACAGATCTTAAAGATGTTAGTCTCATTGTAATTGATGAAGTGTCAATGATATCTAATATATTTTTTATGTATATAAACTTACGACTATGTGAAATATACAATACTACTGATTGTGATGATGGTTGGTTTGGTCGAAAGCACGTTCTTTTATTTGGAGATCTGCTTCAGTTACCTCCTGTACTTGAAGATCCTGCTTTTATACACTTGACAGAAGAAAAAGTTCGTAAATATCTTGGTTCTTTAAGTGCTACTAATCTATGGACTAATTTATTTGATTATGATGAATTGACGATTAATATGCGTCAGCAAGGAGACGGATCTTATCGTGAGTTACTTTCGAGAATTCGCGTTGGTTTGTTAATACCATCTGACTGCGATATTCTTGAAAAAAGAAAAATATCTTTCAAAGGTGAGTTTTTTGAGACAAGATTGAACGAATTATGTGATTTCATTAATAATTTCACATCTATCGTTTGTTTATTACCTAACAATCACATGTGTGATCAATTAAATGCTGCAATGTTAAATCGTATTACTTCGAAAGAAATATTTTTAATTGCTGAAGACACGATTGATTGTATTTCATATATGAAAAAAAAAGTAGAAAAGGTATTGTCAAATAATGATGACGATGATACTAAAACAGCTGGACTATCAAGACGAATTACAATTAAAATTGGAGCGAAAATTATGATAAGACGTAATATTGATGCTAGTTTGGGACTTGTAAATGGTACAATTGCTACAGTTGTATCAGTTTCACAGGATAAAACTACTGATTACATAGAAAAGATAAAAGTTCGTTTACCGTCTGATTTAGAGTATTTCATTGAAAGAGTGAGTGTCAAGTTTCCAGTGATGGATAGAGTATATGTTACTAGAAAACAATTTCCATTATCTTTGAGTTATGGTATTACCATTCATAAAAGTCAAGGATTGAGTTTGCAAAATGCTGTTATGGATCTAGGTAACAATGTATTTAGTTGTGGTCAGGTTTATGTTGCATTATCTCGAGTAACATCTCTTGATGGACTACATTTAATTAATTTTGATCCTTCGTCCGTGTTTGCTAGTGAAATGGCAATTATAGAATATAATCGATTGAAAAGAATAGGTAAACCAGAATCAGAAATAATCGCTATTTCGAAACAACGTTATCGTAAAGTTAGAGATGTTCCGTGGACATTGTCAAAAATAATTACTTCCGTTCAAGAATCAGGTCAAAAAGAAGCTCCAATAAAAAGAACTGCTTGGATTATACGCGGTTTTCAAAATATAGACAAAGTTTCATGCTATGCAAATGCAACATTACAATGTTTATTGAACTTGTATACTTTCAGAAAGGAATTATTAAATTACGATAAACTTGATGTTTTAAATTTGTTCGCGCATCGATATGAACATGGAATGTCTAATTTGAACACATATGATATACGGCAATCTTTAGGAGAGTATTTTTCGACTGTTATTAAACGAAATGCTTTAGAATTTCTTACAGCTCTATGTACAAAATATGACTATATAAAGAGTATGGTAGAACATAAAGTTACATGTAATTATCGATGCAATTCGTGTGATAAAATAAAAGATATCATTAATAATAATGTTATTCTATCATTATCTATTAACAATCTGAAGAAAAAAAGTTATGATCTTGATGATTTATTGAAAACTATGTTTTCATCAACTTGGTGTCAGACATTTGATAAATTATGTGAATGTTGTGGAAGAAACGATGTATTATTTAAAAGTGAATTAGTTCCGCCGAAATAGATACTTATTATCAACTTAACATCATTTTCTACAGAGGATGGTAAATCAGTAAGGATACCACACAAATTTAGTTTACGTGCTGTCCCTACAACGAAAATAATAATAGCTGGACAGACATTTAAAGTAATGAATGCTATATTTCATTTCGGTTCGTGTATCGATATTAATTTTTTTTCATTGTTTTTAAATTAATTGTGATATAATTTTTTTAATGAAGAATTAAATCACTTGTTTTCGAATAGGAAGATCTAATAAGAATACAAAGACATATACTTAGATTTCATTGTATGAAGATCAAGAGACACGGTAGTGTCTCGCGCCAAGTGAACGCGAAGCGCGAGACCACACGTGTATCTTTACGCGAGTCGATGAGTTTCGTGTACCCGAGATTATCGGATCTCACAATAAATGGCTGAATTTATCAACTTTTA
>NW_017276003.1:14730-15083 GCF_001594065.2 Cyphomyrmex costatus
CGAATCTGAAATCATATCACAGATAGAACACACTATGTACAATTAACTTTATAATGAACGTACATAAAAATGAATAAATATTCTTCTTTTACATCATTTATGCTTCTTTCTAATGTCGAGTATTAAGAAATATGATTTCTCCTTCTTGGTATAAATCGTATAATCCGAACGGTATTTTTCCAGTATGTCTACATTGATCTTCTCTAAAATATTTTAACATAATACATTTTATTATTGAAAGATATTGCAATGAAAGTGTGAATATTATTGTAGTATATTAAGTGTGTATATTATTCCAATATCAAAATACATACGTATATAAGTCATCGCAAGTATTTTGATATTTTTAACAA
>NW_017276004.1:0-6410 GCF_001594065.2 Cyphomyrmex costatus
GGCACTTTTGAACCCCAGAATCATGTTCAGAGCACAAAAATACGTCAAAAACCAGTCTCACATTAAAAAAAAAAAAGAAGTGAATTTTGTAGACCTGTGTAATAGTACTATATGGGTTCTTAAAGATTAAAGGTACCACTTGTGTTTTACTCTTTAATTTGGTAAAATTTAACTTGGCGCCGACTGTTGATATCAAATCTTGTATACAAATGATAAATGTCATTAAAATTAAGTAAGTAATAAGGTAGAATAACTTGGCGCCGACTATTGATATCAAATCTTTTATACAAATGATACATGTCATTGATTTAAGTAAATAATAAGGATAATATCACGTAGGTTTTTAAAGATTAGAATTTAACTTGGCGCCGACTATTGATATCAAATCTTTTATACAAATGATACATGTCATCAGAACTATTTGAATTGAAATAGGAAGATCTTTCAATAAGAACTATATGGGTTTTACTATTTAATTTAGTAGAATTTAATAAGAATAATTACCACATAGGTTTTTAAGGATAGTAGAATTTAACTTGGCGCCGACTATTGATATCACATCTTTTATACAAATGATCTAGTTTACATCATGGTCTACTAAACAGCAAATATAATTAGTCGGTTCTACAGCCGATTAAGTAATTGGCGTTGGTGAAACTGGCCCAAACGGTTTTTTATTGGAAGCTCGCACTCTTAGCGCTTTTTCTACCTTTTTTTTGAAAAGGTAAATTTTAGTTTTTGTACGTGGATAGTACAGATGGTACATGTCATCAGTTAAGAACTACATGGGTTTTACTATTTAATTTAGTAGAATTTAATAAGAATATTTCACTGGTTAATTAAAAATTAAAAAATTCCACCGCCACCCCCATCGTCAAATATATGTATATAATTTAGTAATATAATTTTAATAAAATGGTATCAAAACGATGGTCATCTGTATGTAAATAAATTATCTTTTTGTATTAACATAATGTACACCTTATATTTCATTACTTTCTTAGAGAGAGATATGTCAATTTTATTTTAAAAAAGTTAAGTTTATATACAATTGTAGAATTTAACTTGGTAAAGATAGTATTACATGGGTTCTAGTTTACATCATGGTCTATTAAACAGCAAATATAATTAGTTGATTCTACAGCCGATTAAGTAATTGGGGTTGGTGAAACTGGTCCAAACGGTTAATGTATATCTTATATTTCATTACTTTCTTAGAGAGAGATATGTCAATTTTATTTTATTTTATTAAAAAAGTTAAGATTATATACAATTGTAGAATTTAACTTGGTAAAGATAGTATTACATGAGTTCTAGTTTACATCATGGTCTGTTAAATAGCAAATATAATTAGTTGATTCTACAGCCGATTAAGTAATTGGGGTTGATGAAACTGGCCCAAACGGTTTTTTTTATCAGAAGCACGCACTCTTAGCGCATTTTCTACCTTTTTTAAAAAGGTAAATTTTTTAGTTTTTTTACGTGGATAGAATTTAACTTGGTATAAATTATTATGTTTTATACATATTAAATACATGTGGCTTGTTATATATTCTTGCTAATATTTTTCTGTAAAAATAATATAGAAATATCTTTAGCACCTCTAGGCCATTGTCTTTTTATAACTTGTGCATCATCGATTTCAATCCAAGATGTTCCCTCTTTACACATGCTTGTATAATGACCCTCATCGATACACGAACCGTAATGAAATATAGCACTCATAACTTTATATGTCTGTCCAGCTATTATTATTTTCGTTGTAGGGACAGCACATAAACTAAATTTTTGTGGTATCTTTTCTGATTTACCATCCTCTGAAGGAAATGATGTTAAGTTGATAATAAGTATCTCTTTCGGCGGAAGTAATTCACTTTTAAATAATACATCGTTTCTTCCACAACGTTCACATAATTTATCAAATGTCTGACATCAAGATGATGAAAACGTAGTTTTCAATAAATCATTAAGATTATATTAAAATGTACCACGAAAAGTGAATGATAGATTCGAGGGGTTAACCACTTTTGAAATTTGGTGTACATGGTTTTAGAAATCTCGAGAAATCTTGGGAAATCTTAGAGATTTCAAAAATTTTGAGAAATCTCAGGAAATCCTTGAAATCTTAAGAAATCTCGAAAAATCCTAGGAAATCTCCAGAAATCCTGAGAAATCCCTGAAAAATCCCTAAAATCATGAAATCTCAAAAATTTGTAGAAATTATTTATACATTGCAAAAGAATTGATCTACGGAATCCAAAATATCTGAAAAGCGATGAAACGTATATAATTTCGAGTTGAAGAAATTGAAATTCTAGTATATGGGAAACGATTGCTGTAGCAAACGATTGCGATATTTGAAACTGAATTATATTGCAATTTACATGCTTTATAAATCGTATTATTGACAAATTGACGTGAGGTTTCATTAATTGTTCTATACACATAACAAATTTTCCAAAACTGAAGAACAAAGCTCACATATATGTAATATTATATACGAATATTGACGGTAAAGAATTTTTTATATAAGAACATATACCCAGATAGCCAAACCCACCAAAAGCATGCATTGCAAATTTATGCTTCATATTATAATGGCAAAAATCGAGCAGCAGTCGAACACGGTTTACCGTTTCAGTATAGCCATAACAGAAATACAGCAAAAATAGAGCAGACCTGCGTCATAATACACTAGCAAAAATTCTGTAAAAATTCATCAAACTTTGCCGAAATAAAGCAATCAGAAATCGAGCAATACATGCTGACAAAATAAATTAACAAAAAATAGATCAAAACTTGATATAAAACATGACTACATATTAAATCAGCAAAATGTTGTTAAAAATCTGGCACACTTATTATCATATTATGACAGCAAAAATCGAGCACAGCCTGCCGTCACGTCGTGACTACAAAAACGCGTCAGATATAGAACGTGATCTGCCCTATCAGCCATTGGCCTAGTTTACACCTAACGACCTGACCTATACCCTAACCTATGTCCCACCTAAGAAAGGTCTCGTAAGGAGCGTTTACCGCATATAGACCTATAATATTTTTGGGCCTAATGTAGGTCGCATTTAGTCTCACGTTTCTTAGTACACTTTACGCCTTTAGACCGTCTGCCTGCGTTTACATGCGTTAAAGCTAGATAGGTCGTGCGGTCTAAGAGAGGTCAGGGATCTTGAAAAAGATCCCTCACCTAAGCGAGGTTATAGCTATTTACACCGTCGCGACCTGTCGTACGTTTAGGTTAGATTTAGAGTATAGGTGGCCTAAACGTAAGGTGTAAACTAGGCCATTGATGGCGAAGACGCAGCAAAAATCAAGCATAATCTGTCTATTTATATAAATTATCTATTTAATAAAATATTTTTATTAAAAGTATATATAGACAATTCGAAACATCTCTGTCAATAAGGTAACAGTGGAGCAGTACGTTAGGTGAACGAATCAGAACTGGACCGTGGATCGAGTCACGAGTTCAAATCCTATCAGGTTTAAAAGTTTTTTCCTAGGTATTATTAGTCAGTTCAGCACTTAAGAAGAGGACACAAATGATGGAGAAAGAAATCTAATTAATAAGAATTTAATTAAATTAATAAGAATTTAATTAAATTAAGAATTGCTGTAACTTTTTTTTTTCGGCAGTCTATGCGCGATTTTTGCTGCGTTTTTGCCATCAATAGCTAATTAGGTAGATCGCATTCTATATCTGCCGCGTTTTTGCAGTCACGACGTGACGACAGACTGTGCTCGATTTTTGCTGCGTGTTTGCTGTCAGTACTGGTATGTCAGGTTGTGCTGTATTTTTACCGCGTTTCGCTGTCACGATGTGTTAGCAAATAACGATTGATCTTTGTTGTATTTTTATCGTTGTATTATGTTGGCAGGCTGAGCTGTTAGAAACTAAGCTTAATGAGGAAGCAGCAGCTTGATATCTGCTGTAATGTCATGATCAAGTTTGCTGGCATACTGCTGGCATACTGCTAGCATTTTTCTATCTGGGTATATATATAAACATATATAAACATGCATAATTATATATGAAATATGTCCATATATTTCCATATATCCTTTCTTTATTAAAATTACTGTTTGGTACAAGAAAAATAATAATAATGAGAAACATAAAAAATAATTAACAGAATAATTTTCGCATTACTTCTTTTACAAAAAATTAAGTTTGAAGAAATCAAAAGAATTGCTTATATACATATAATTATCTATAATAATTTATATATGATTATATAGTATAAGTATATATGGCCTCAATCTGGAAGCTCTGGTTGACAGATTGATCATCTATCCCAGATAGAAATATGATATCATAATGACTTACTACTTGGGTACTTAAGTAGCAAAATTCGCCATTTTGACATCGTTTTATTATTTGGGTATGTAATGATTATTACCGATACATAAATACAATGTTGCTTTGCTACGTTCTTCTCAAGTGAACTGATTAAAAAATAAATTTACTGACATTTAAGCTAACATAACCTAAGCATAACATTGCACAACTAAGTGATTGTTTAAAAACGATTGATATCCTGGTTGGCAAAAATTCGAATTATTATATAAAATAGGCTTTTTTAAATTATTTTTGCATCCAGTGTATCAATATTATAAGATTCTCAATTGTGATGGGATTGATTGACTGAGATATAACCTCGAAATTCTAAAGTTCATTATTGTCTACAAAATCACTTTAATTTAATTGTTATCACTTACCATCATGAGAAACTTATTTATTTCCTAAACGTTAAATTTGATGCACTCAATACTATTATAATATCGTTTTCTATGAGATCCTCGTTATTTGTGTCAATGAGCATATAGTAGGATTGTTCCGAATTGAATAACATGATGTGTTTGAAACACGCGCGCTTCTAGACTAAAGTGGGAAACACACTCTTGAATAAGAAAAGGCATAAGGTATTTCACCAATCAGTGTCTTTCGTTTCCATCGTGACAAAAGAAATGAGGATTTATTTCCAATCTCTGATTGGTTTATTTCCTTGCGTATTGTGCATTATGCCTCTATGTTGGAATATGTGCTCCCCGCTTATGACGGTTTTTTTGTAGGCTGTAGTTCCCTACAAATACTGAAAATCTACACTTTTTATATCATGTATGATATACTATAGAGTTTTAACCTCGGTTTTAAAATTGGCAATGTATTTCGGAATACGGTTCTAATTATGGATATCGTATTCAAAAGTATTATTGCTGCATATTATTTGAAATATCTTATTACTAGGTAATACATAGCCAATAAAATGCTTTTAAATTTTAAAATCAAAACGAATTTAACTTCACCTAGATAATTTCACCTTTTGATAGCTTAAAAAGAGTGATAAAATCTTAAAAAATCTTATAAAAATGCGGAAATCTTACGAAATCTTACAAAATATCTAAAATCTTACGAAATTTTTTAAATCTCCGAAATCTCACGAAATCTCTTGAAATTTTATGAAATCTTGTGAAATCGTATGAAATCTCATGAAATCTCTTGAAATCTTATGAAATCTTGTGTAATCGTAAGAAATCTTTTGAATTCCGTGAAATCTAGCGAATCTTCTGAAATCTTGCAATCTAGAAATCTAGTGTACGCACGATCTACCTAGTGGTTCACCCCTCGGATAGATTATTCAAGATGCAAATTCAAAATGAACATACCTACATACAAGTAAAACAGATTACAATAAAAATATTACAGTGTTCTAGAAAATAACTGCAACATACATAAAGTATATTTTCTATGTTGAATATGTACCACGAAAAGTAACTAATAGATCATTCAAGGTGCAAATTCAAAATGAACATACATACATATAAGTAAAACAGATTACAATTTGCATATTACAGTTTTCTAAAAAATTTCCGAAATATGTTATCACCCAAAAGTTGCATTTTAACCGCTCCGCGTGCAGTCGAAATGTCCCATGACAGTCGAATGGCATTGTTTTTTTCAGTGATGCGATGTGATGAGAGAGACAGCGAAAGCTACACATAAACAACGCGTGCAATCCAAATGCCCCATTACAGTCGAATGGTATTGTTCTGCGCTCGGTGCGGTGAGGTGAGGGGGATAGCGAAAGCGAGGCGGAGGCGTATTAATTAACGCGTCGACTTTGGACATCATATTTTTATTTATTCATTAACGTGATCGTATATCTTCGGTGCATATTATTACATTATCATATTAATTAAAATATTCGTGCTGTTAAAATCACATTTCAAAGCGATAAAATACTAATTGGTTAGATTTCATTCTGTTTTAAATAATTTAAAGTCAAATTTATCAAAAACTATTTAAAAAATGAGAAGGACTAAGTGTACCAGTTATGTAATTAATTCTTTAAATTTAATTCTGTAAAGGATTAAACGTTCTTTACCACTTT
>NW_017276004.1:14837-25206 GCF_001594065.2 Cyphomyrmex costatus
AAAATAATTTTATTATTTACAATATATATTTCAAATATGTATATATGTATTTAATATGACGTGAGGGGTACAGCGGAAAGAGGAGGCAATTCGAAAATCGACCGAATGTTACATACACTTTATGTATGTCCACTTTGTACCGGCATCTTTAAATAATAATCAGTTACTTTTCGTGGTAATATATTACAATTTAACTCGTGATAGTACTGCGATGATTTTAAATATACGTCATATCGGTCAGCAGTCGGGAGTATTTAAAACAGTAATTTTATATAATATGTATTTAAATGATGATTGCACGGTTTATCGGTGAGCCAGGCGAGGGGGGAACGTGCGACTCGCATTCGCCCTTCCACTTGATGTGTTGTTTTGATAACAATCCCCAAGGCTGCTTTCACTAACCGTCTAATATTGACACGTCAGTTTTATAACAACATATTAATTTTTTTTCGTTAACCCTTTAAGGACCGTACGGACACTTTTTGAACGCCAACTTCAGCGCGATATTGGATAATGTTACGGCCAAGAAAAAAAATCTGCACCCAATGATTCTTACGTAAAAAAAGGCTGCTCTTTCAGATTCTGCAAACAGAATTGGTCCAAAACTGTTTCCAAAAAAGATACAGCGGTTTTTTTTCCAAAAAATCGCGAAATTTTTAAATATTTTTTTCATAAATCATCAATTTACACCCGGAAACTGCAACGCAGAGGACTCGGAAATGCAAAATATCGCGTTCAAAATGTTTCAGCTTCAAAATGGTACCAGCGATTTTTCAAAATTTCAAAATGGTGATTTAAAAATGGCGCCAAAAGTGCAAAATTTGTATATTATTTCATTTTTAGCCAATCGATTGAAGTTTTGAAATCGGCATTTGCTCAATAACTGCAAATTTATGTTTTTAGAGTCGCTTATTACAAATATGAGGTCAGATTTTCAAAATTCAAAATGGCGGATCCAATATGGCGGATGACATTTCTAAAATATTAACGGATTTTCTTAAAAATGGTCACTAAAGGGTTTTTGGGGTCGCTGATTGCAGATATGAACATTTTTTGCCGTCAAAAAAATGGACGTTGCCCGACTCTTACCACTAGGAGGTAAACGTATCCTTAAAAGTTATCTTCTTTTTTTATTATGTATAATTTGTTGTATTTTTTTTATTGTCTACAATTTTTTTATATTTTTCGTCTTTTTCCATATTTTCCAAACGCATTTAGTTTTTAGAAACGGATCATGAGGTAAACCTGGCCATTATATCTGGTTTATAAACAAAAAACTACCGGAATAAAGGCGATAACCCTTTAATTTGTTTAGAATAGGAAATAAGAATAATTCTTTAATCATTTGTAGTATGACTCACACAATGTGATAATTTATCTATCTCTATCTTTGCATTCTTACCACAGTAAGTACGCTACATAAATGTTTTAGTATAAATATTTCTGACTCTTAAATTATAGTCTTTTCTTTTATATTTAGTACAGTCATTTGGTTGAAAAAATAGAGGTTACCTGGAAAGTTTTCCGGGAGTTTTGAAAATTGGCAATTTTATAGATTTCGACGTGCTCTTTCAGAATTTCAACTTTGCCACCTCGTATCTTTGCCGCTCGCGCCGCCATATTGGAAAAATGGCGCCTAAAAACTGTTTTTTGATAGTATCTCCTTTCCGACTGATTTTACGGTAAAAACACTCATATACAAAATAAAACTTAAGAAAATTTCCTACAATTTATGTAATAACCTTTTTTTCTGTAAAATCAATAGTTTTACATTAACCCACAACATTTAATTTAAACTGATCATATTTGTGAATTTTAAAATCTAAAAATTATACTAACAAACAATATTGTACTATACATTGAAAGCCCGTCTCACCATGGTCTGTCCGCAGGTATAAAGGAATGCGTCGCCTTTGTGTCGGGCCCCTTCTCTCCCTTCTACGAAACATCTGCCGCCAGCAGAGCTCAATAGAAATATTTAGTCTGAGTCATTAGGACATGTTTATCATTTCACAGTGTCGTTTGCATTTATAAAGCCATGTCTTCTAATGAAGTAAACTGTTTTATTTGTGATAATCTATTGCAAGAAAGTGAAGTTATTGAAGTGAAGGAAAAAGGATTGGAGACTTTTCGTAAGTCAAGTGTTAAAAGAAAGGACAATAAGGACAAACTTTTGGTGGGATTGAAATCGATAGTGGTTCACGATGTATGCCGAAAACGATACAATAATGAGAAGTTAATCGCTGCATCTTTGCGTAGGGGAAGCGATGCCACGACTTCTCAAAGACAACTGCGATGTACGGGCCCAACGTTTTCATTCAGAAATCATTGTTTTTTGTGCGCTGCTGAAATAATAGCAGAGTTTATAGCGAAACAAAAACAGACGCGCTTGTGTGATCGTAATATTGTATACAACGTACGTAAATTATCGGTGAAAGACAGTGTTTCAAAACTTGCTCGAGCTCGTAATGATGATTGGGGCCAAGCAATTGTTGAGCGTCTCGAGCAAATTAATGATTTAGTTGCTGCCGATGCACAGTATCACAATTCATGTATGAAAAAATTGTACCAAGCACCATCAACTGAAGAAGAAAAAAAAGAGGTCCGTATGCAAATGAGATCGATACTGCAATGCAGTACATTTATTTTTATCTCGAAGAGAATTCTGAAGAATGTCAATTTTCTCTGGACGAATTAATGACCAAAATTGAAGGTGATTACCATCCACACGTAAAAACAGTGAAAGCACAACTTCTCAAAAAATATGGTGATGATATTTTAATTGCTGTCACTGCCAATAAGGCTCCTGTGGTTTGTTTTCGAAATACAGGGTTTAAGTTACTGACGGAAGCGTGGTACAACAAAAAAGGTGATGACAAGGCAGAAGAACGTCAGCGTATTGTAAAGGCAGCAGCAGTAATCGTTACAGAGGATATTCGCTCTAGGGTCTACGAGACAAAACATTATCCTCCATCAGATAATTTTTTTCAAGATGTTGAGTCAGATATACCTGAAACTTTACGAATTTTTCTGGATGGTGTAATTCTGAAAAATAAACGCGCCTCTTGACAAATGAAAGAAAAAAGCATTGCTCTCGCACATTCTGTAATTGCCGCAGCAAGGCCGAAATCTTTCATATCATCTCTACAGGTCGGAGTAGCAGCATTTTTGTTTCAAAAATATGGATCTCGACGATTAATAGATACATTATCATCTCTCGGATTTTGCTCTTCATACACCGAAGCAATGCTGTTCGAAGTTTCAGCTATAATGCGCTCACCATTGAATATTGATGATAAGTCATTTTCACAATTTGTTTTCGACAACGCTGATTTCAATACGCAGACATTAGATGGCCACAACACTTTTCACGCTATGGGTGGTATCCATTGTATAACACCTAGAAATGCTATTGCTCCCGATCAAAGTATTGAAAGATTAGAGCAAATGCCGTCTGCAAAAGTCGTAGGTAGTTTTGGTACCATTGCACTTAAAGCATTTACGAAGAGAAACGATACTGGCTTGAAAACAATAAACATTCAAAACCTTGGTAGCATCCATGCGGTTTCGGAAGTGATTATACCGTCAGTTTCGGACTTATTGTGGCTATATGGAAAATGGGTTGACCTGCCTAACATACCTGGATGGAGTGGGTTCATGGAACAAGCGACAGCGGAACTACCCTTTGCAAAATCATTTATAGGATGCTTGCCCTTCATTAATGCTCCTCCTAGTGATTATGACACAATTTTGACTGCTCTCTTATCTGCTTCTGAAAAATGTGAGTCATTACATCAGCATACTTGTTTCGTTACTTTTGACCAGCCCTTGTATTTTAAAGCGCGAGAAATCACTTCTTCGTATGATGAGAACTCCAAATTGAATAATATTGTCGTAAGACTCGGTGGATTCCATTTGTTAATGTCGTTCATGGGATCTATCGGATACATAATGAACGGAAGTGGATTAAAAAAGCTCTTTAACACTATTTACGCATTGAATTCAATTGAAAAAATTATGGCAGGGCATGCGTATTCACGTGCGGTTAGAGCGCATATGCTGACTCATCTTTCAATTGCTAAAATTATCCTACAATTTATCGATTTCACACCTGATCTGAGTGCAGAATTAGAAAGTATTTTATATAATTTCGATAGGTCAGTGATACTTGAGGCGGACCAGGAAGAATGCTGCAAAGAACTTGCTGATAAATTTGAGAATGAATTGATGAAACTTGAACAACGTGGCGCTACAGCGAAATTATGGGTGCAATATTTCCGGATGGTTACACTTGTAAAACAATTCATTGAGGCAGAAAGAATGGGCAACTGGAATTTACATCTTGTCACCGTCCAGAAAATGATACCTTATTTTCATGCCAGTGGCCATTTCTTATATGCAAAATCTTGTCATTTATATTTGCAAGACATGCTCAATTTGAAGGAAAGAATGACAGCTAAAGAATACGAACTTTTTACAACTAAAGGATATTTTACAATTAGACGTTCCGACAAATTTTGGTGTGGTACGTGGTCAGATATGACAATTGAGCAATCGTTAATGAGGACGATGAAATGTCTTGGCGGCCTTACTCATGGCCGAGGAGTCAAGGAAAGCGTGCTGTCCAAGTGGACTTTAGGAATGGTATTCCTGCACAATGTTTCTGACGAAGTTGAAAAGTTTTGCAACGTAGCTTTTTCCAGTTCCGAGCAGCATGTCGAAATGAGAAGTTCGCGGGTTAAACGTGACAATGATGACACAAAAAAACTGATGGATTGGTTGTCCAATCATCCACTTTTTCCGGAATTGAAGGAAATCATGTCAATAAGCACTGGAATTATCGGAGATGAAAAAATAAACTGTCATTTATCTCAAGAAATTGGTAATGCTGGCATTTCTAAAATCATTGGCAGTGATTTCTATGCCGTAAAATTCAAACGGAATGACAGAGTAAAATCACTTGGTATTATGAATGCAGCTATCCGGATAGAAAACGACATCGTCCAGATTAATCCATTATTAATTTTCCAAAGAATGTGCATTGCAAAAGAATCTGAAAAAGAACTTGAAAATTTCCTTACGTACGAACTAGCTCCATTTCCATTATCTCTTTTCAATGATGAAGGTATGCGCAAATGTATTAAATCTTCTATGTATCAGGCATTTGAGCAACATCCTGGTAATATAAATTTTGAAAATACTATGTATGTCATCGACGGAGGATACTTATTACACCGAGTCGTTTGGCAACATGGCGAATCGTTTTCACATATTTGTAATAAATACATTACCTACGTCCGATCGCACTATACATCCAATGCCATTATCGTATTTGACGGATATCCGGAAGATGTAGCAACCCGTAGTACCAAATATGCGGAGCGATCCCGACGATCACGAAAAACTGCTTCAGTAGACATACTTTTTGACGAGACAATGACACCAACTGTGTCACAAAGTAAATTCCTGGGTAATGATGCAAACAAGAACCACCTCATTGGAATGTTGAAGATAAAATTTGAAGCTGAGAACTTCATGGTTAAACAAGCCACGGAAGATGCGGATACGATAATAATCAAAACCGCAATAAGCGTTTCATCGACATTTGATTTTGTAGTAGTTGTTGGTGAAGATGTAGATCTGCTTATTCTTTTGACGGCACTATCTACGCATTCAAACATATATATGCTCAAACCAGGAAAAGGAAAAATTTCACAACAAATATATTCAACAAATAGTATCAAAGATAAAGCAGCCGCAGATCATATTTTATTCTTGCATGCCTTTAGTGGCTGTGATACCACATCAGCATTATCTTATCAAGGAAAAATAAAATTTATTAAAGTACTCCGAAAAAATCCAGGTTTAAACGAGGTTATCGAAGTATTTAAAAATCCAAATGCTGATCCGGAGGTCATCGCTAAAGCTGGAGAACGGTTCCTTCTTGAATTATACAGCTACAGTAATGTGAAAAGTAAGAAAAGCATATCTTTAAATAATTATAGATATGCATGCTTCACAGCATCAGCATATAAAAGTAAATTCAATATTGCATCGCTACCACCAACAGAAGCAGCAGCACGACAACATTCGTTTCGAACCTATCACCAGGTTCAGCAGTGGTATGGAAACGAACTAAATGCAGAGCAATGGGGATGGAAAAAAACCAAGAACGGGCTAATTCCTGTCACTACACTCGAGCCCCCTGCTCCACAAAGGTTATTACAGCTTATTTCTTGCAAATGCAAAAAAGGTTGTCAAAAAGCTTGCGGATGCAGAAAGGCTGGGCTAAACTGCTCCGCTATGTGCACGACCTGTGGTGGTTCCTGTGATAACTCGCAATTTCCATCACAAGGTAGCGATGATAAGGAAGAAACGGACACTATTCTCCAGCAAACATATGATGAAATTCAGAACGAAGAGGATTGCGATGAAACTGATGATCCCATCGCGGATGATGCAGAAGAAATATCAGTCTCAGATGTGTCGATCGGTACTGAAGACAATGAACTCACAACACCTGGTCCGTCAAGAACAGCGAAGCGACGGAGATTATTGACCTAAATTTTAGAATAGTGAGTCAGATGTGGATTAGGCCTAACTGGGAATACCACGATAAAAAAAAAACGCGCCGTTTACTCTACCTCATATCAAGGTGGTGTGGAAATGAGTTTTTCTGCCGAAACGTGTGTTGAACTACACTTTGCGGCGCTCGTACGCCAAAACTATTGATTTTACGGAAAAAAAGGTTATCACATATATTGTAGGAAATTTTCTTAAGTTTTATTTTGTATATGAGTGTTTTTACCGTAAAATGAGTCTGAAAGGAGATATTATCAAAAAACTGCTTTTAGGCGCTATTTTTCCAATATGGCGGCGCGAGCGGCAAAGATACGAGGTGGCAAAATTGAAATTACAAAAAAGCACGTCGACATCTATAAAATTGCCAATTTTCAAAACTCCCGGAAAACTTTCCAGGTAAAATTACCAAATGACTGCATTAATTGCATTCTTTTCGTTATATTTCTTTTTTTTTATTATTTTTATCTATTACTGATATTGTTTTTATTACTATTTGATTAATTGATGAATTGAAGATTTGAAGGACTCTTAATACATAATAATAATTAACACGTTAAATAGGGCGAATAAGAGTCAAATTACAATTTAAAATCTAAATCTGATAATTTATTCTAATATTATATATTGCGAAGAATATCACGTAATGTTTGGCGTTTCGTCCCGGCTTCCACTACTGGACTCATCAGTAAAGTATTGTAATGGAAGCCTACCTTATACGCCTTGGTAAGTTATTAAATCGAGATTCTATATAAAAAGATATACGCGAAAGAAATATTGCGAAGAATATCACTACGTCGACTCGCCATCAGATGTCTACCGATATTCGCAAATTCTCGCAAGTGCTAAGATATGCGTATATCTCTTTATATAGAATCTCGATTTAATAACTTACCAAGGCGTATAAGGTAGGCTTCCATTACAATACCTTACTGATGAGTCCAGTAGTGGAAGCCGGGACGAAACGCCAAACATTACGTGATATTCTTCGCAATATATAATATTAGAATAAATTATCAGATTTAGATTTTAAATTGTAATTTGACTCTTATTCGCCCTATTTAACGTGTTAATTATTATTGATTAATTGACTCTTATATTATATTCTTTTCTTTATATTTCTTTTTTTATTATTTTTATTTATTATTGACATTGTTTTTTTACTATTTTATTTAGAAATGTGGAGTCACAATTTTACATTATTTGATGTCTTGCTTTGTTGATGGACTCTCGACATTTTGCGCCGATATAATTATGTCTTCAATAGGGAGTGAGATTGAAAATACCCGTATCACAGAATATTTATACATGTTTTTTCGTATTTGATTATGTATTCGTTTTAATTTTTATAATATCATTGTACATCGTTAACGATAGTTGGTTCTTAACATTGAGAATGACCTAATTAAGGTCGAAACGTTTGTTTTTGAATTTTATTAAATTTTATATTTATTTTTAATTAATGACTGTTTATATTTTAACTAATATTTGGCTCGTAGCCCTATTTTATATTAATCATTTTATAAATATTTCTGTTTTACGTCATTACAAATGCAACAATTATAACAAACGGTGTAAATCTACTTATTCTAATACAGTATTTATCGTAGGAAAAATTTTAAAAATTGAAATCTTTGATTTCCTCCTGTTACAAACTGTACTAAAATAAGTGGCATTTTACCACTTTTTGTGATTATTGAATTTTATTTAACGTATAACAAAAATATTTACACTACAATATTTCTGCAAAAGATATAGTTACAAAAAAGTATACGTTTTATACAAAATATAAAGAACGCTGTAGATCTTTATACCGTTATTTCGCGTGTCCCTTCAATTTTTGTAGAAATTGATTTTGTTTTGTATTATGACTAAGAATGCCCTTCCAAATTTGAAGAATATTAAATTGCTAATTTGATTTCATGGTGTAAAATACTAAAGATAGAATAAAATTATGATGAACACTTTTTGTACAGCATACATTTTTTACGCTACTTACTGTGGTAAGAATGCAAAGATAGAGATAGATAAATTATCACATTGTGTGAGTCATACTACAAATGATTAAAGAATTATTCTTATTCCCTATTCTAAACAAATTAAAGGGTTATCGCCTTTATTCCGGTAGTTTTTTGTTTATAAACCAGATATAATGGCCAGGTTCACCTCATGATTCGTTTCTAAAAACTAAATGCGTTTGGAAAATATGGAAAAAAGACGAAAAATATAAAAAAATTGTAAACAATAAAAAAAATACAACAAATTATACATAATAAAAAAAGAAGATAACTTTTAACGACACGTTTACCTCCTGGTGGTGAGAGTCGGGCAACGTCCATTTTTTTGACGGCAAAAAACGTTCATATCTGCAATCAGCGACCCCAAAAACCCTTTAGTGACCATTTTTAAGAAAATCCGTTAATATTTTAGAAATGTCATCCGCCATATTGGTTCCGCCATTTTGAATTTTGAAAATCTGACCCCATATTTGCAATCAGCGTCTCCAAAAACCTTTTAGTGACCATTTTTAAGAAAATCCGTTAATATTTTAGAAATGTCATCCGCCATATTGGATCCGCCATTTTAAATTTTGAAAATCTGACCTCATATTTGTAATCAGCGACTCTAAAAACATAAAGGACCCCGCACAAAATAAAGGGAAACCGGTGTACAGTCAAATGGGCTGGGGATGGAGTATGTTGTAGTTCAAGACATCCCGATGAAAAGTTGCAATGGGCACAAGCTCCGAAAATGGCCAGTTTTTTAGATAAAATGAGTCAAAAGTTGAAAATGTCGATGCCCGCAGTTACTAGTATAAAATAGTGTAAGGAGTTATTTAACGATGTGATTCGAATGTATTTGTAATACATGCCTACACACACGGTACGTATATGTATACAAACTACCGTCGGCATTAGCGTCACCCAATGTGCACCACGTGGAGGTTGCGCGATCGGATTTGCACATCATTTGGGCCCTGATAAGGGCCATTTTTTGTCATTGAAACATTCAAAATGGTTCAATAACTTCTCCTTCGATTTCTTCATCTTGATTATGGGAGCGGCGCAATTGCGCACGGTACATTTGCACACGTTGCAATTGCGCACGTTTCAGATGGACACGCTTTATTGCGCACGGTTCAATTGCACACTGTTCATATGTACACCGTTCATTTGCACACAGATCAAATGCGCACGTAAAAACGAGAACGTAACAATGCGCACCGTTCAATTGCACACCGTTCCATTGCACACCGTTCTATTGCACACCGTTCTAGTGCACACCGTTCTATTGCACACCGTTCATTTGCACACCGCTCATTTGCACACGAGAAGATGTACACCGTTCTATTGCACACCGTTCACTTGCACACCGTTCATTTGCACACGAAAAGATGCACACCGTTCAATTGCACACCGTTCAATTGCACACCGTTCTTTTGCACACCGTTTTATTGCACACCGTTCATTTGCACACCGCTCATTTGCACACGGCAAGATGCACACCGTTCTATTGCACACCGTTCAGTTGCACACCGTTTAGTTGCACACGAAAAGAAGCACACAGTTTTATTGCACACCGTTCAGTTGCACACCGTTCATTTGCACACCGTTCGTTTGCACACTAAAGATGCGCACCGTTCATTTGCACACGGAAAATTGTGCACCGTTCAATTGCACACCGTTCGTTTGCACACGAAGAGATGCGCACAGTTCGATTGCACACCGTTCGTTTGCACACCGTTCAGTTGCACACGGGAAGATGCACACCGTTCAATTGCACACCGTTC
>NW_017276004.1:27386-29310 GCF_001594065.2 Cyphomyrmex costatus
ATCGTTGAAACTCTAGATGCGCATTACGAAGATGTAGAATCCCTACGTAATATAGATGCTTGTAATACAATACGGTGTGGAAGACACGCTAAGAATTGTGCTTTGCAAAATGTATTTAAAATATTCAACTGGTGGTCGCAACACCAGGAATAATTGTAAGATTTTTAAAATAAATGTGAGATTTTTTTTAAATAAATACGTTTTATTTCCGTTACCCGTATCATCCATATAATAGATATAAGTCAAAAGTAGACTGGTAACTGTATACAATGTACCGATAGCTGCTTGATATCTGTTTATAGCAGTTCGATAGCTGTTTGATAGCCGTTCGATAGCCGTTCGATAGCTGTTTACTGTGTACTGATAGCGGTCCGATAGCTGTCTGATAGCTGTTCAATAGCTGTTCAATAGCTGTTTACAGTGTACTGATATCGGTTTGAAAGCTGTTCGATAGCTGTTCAATAGCTGTTCGATAGCCGTCCGATCGCTGTTTAATAGCTGTTTAATATATGCATAATATGTGGTTCAAATGCTGCAATGGACAAAATGCAGAAATTTCTTCATGGAATAGTTTGAGCGCAATGTCTACTCGTATACTTTTAGCTGAGGTATACTTTTTGCTGAGAGCTATCAGATACGGGTGTTCCGGAAAAAAAAAATTCAAGATGGCGGACACAAAATGACGATAAAAGTGAATATTTTATGTAATATCACAGCCATGCCTACAAAATGGAAAAAAATTAATAGATTTTTATAAAACTTGGTATCCTAGCATTTTTGAGGTCGCTGATCACGAATCTGACGTCAGTATTAAAAAATTCAATCCGACATTTTGAATTTTTAAATACTGATGTTAGATTCGAAATCAGCGACCTTACAATCCCCTAAATAACATGTCGCAAGTGAATCCAACTAATTTTTAAAAATTTCGTCCGCCATATTGGGGCCGCCATTTTGAATTTTTTCAACGATTTATTACTTAATAATTTTTCTGCATATTTCTTTAGTTTACAATCTTAGGTGCATTTAAGGAGGCGCTATTAGCACTATTTGTGTCATTCTATCTTTATTTTACATCTAATAAACAACAAAGATAGAATAACGAAAATAATGTTACTATGATAGCGTTTCCTCGATTGTGAAATTTAGAATTCTATAGTAATATTATGCAGTTGAAGTGTAATAAATATTGTGACCACATCGCCATTTTGTGTCCGCCATCTTGAATTTTTTTTTCGGAACACCCGTATCTGATAGCAAATTTATTTTTGACACGATATTTGCGACTTTTAGAGATATTCTAATGCCATTACCCATAATAAAATTCAATGAATTGAAAATAAAACCAAGAAAATTCTTGTTTTTAAAAAAAAAAAAAAAGAATATAACTTTTTTATTTGAAACTTTAAACAATTTTGGCATGCACCATTGGAAAGAGCGGTCCTTGGTCAATAAGAAGTGGCTATCGCAGAATTTTTCCTACACAGTTTTAATGCTAAAATATTGTGCCAAACTTCATGAAGAAAATTTGTACATTTGGGCGTTAAAGGGTTAGTCTGGCGCGAGACGCTACACACTCGTACTTACTGGGAGCGCGAAAGAGGCGTGGAGCGCGAAGGGAGAAAGTAGTGGGAGGGGGGGAGGGGCGCTTTGATATGCTATCCTTAGCGCAAGGCGCACGATTGAGAGAGAAAGCATAATTGAACGTGATACCGGCTCGCGGTGTTGTTTCGCTGTTGCATACATTTTTACTAGTACGAGTGAGATATCCTGGTGTCTCTCGCTCGCCAATATTCATAATAATACTTTTAACCTTTGAAAACTAACCGCAAAAATTTGATCCTTCCTAAATTAAAACCTAATTACCTAACCACAAAATAGAAAACCCAATAAATTTCAACCTTTAAAAATTATCCCCAAAAAT
>NW_017276005.1:0-1159 GCF_001594065.2 Cyphomyrmex costatus
TAAACGCCTATAACGGTCAAAGCTGGATCAAAGTGCTAATAATAAGTATGAGTGAATTCTTATTACTATTCTATTGTTATTATTGGCGTTGTCACCATAGACAAAAAAGGGGTATAAAAACGGTTAGAGTGCATTCTTACGATATATTGTACGGTATGCTCGATAGCAGTTGCACTGAAAAATAATTGATTGCTTAGTCATATCTTAAAATTCGAAAATATCTGTTTAATTAAATCGCGTGCGAGAAGGAAACGGAACGAGAGGAAGAGAGAGAACAATAGGGTAAGTATAGAACTGCAATGGGCGGGAGAGAGAGATGTGCAACGGGTTAGAAAGAGAGCGCAATAGTGTAAGTACAGGACTGCAATGGGCGGGAGAGAGAGATGTGAAACGGGTTAGAAAGAGAGCGCAATAGTGTAAGTACAGGACTGCAATGGGTGGGAGAGAGAGAGAGAGAACTACGGGTTAGAAAGAGAGCGCAATAGAGCGGGAGAGAGAGATGTGCAACGGGTTAGAAAGAGAGCGCAATAGTGTAAGTACAGAACTGCAGTGAGTGGGAGAGAGAGAGGACTACGGGTTAGAAAGAGAGCGCAATAGGTACGAGAGACAATAGGTGGGAGGAGAGAAGGAACAAAGTCCCCCTTCCCGCAGATCCCTCCCCCTGTAACGTACTACCCCCCTCCCCTTTCTTCTAGGGTCCGGCGCGACACCAACGCCACCTGGTGGCGGCTCTGTATCCGTGTGCACTTCCCCCTCCCTGCCCCCTCACACAGACACACACACACACATACACATACACGCACTAACACATAGTGGATTAGAATCCCCTGTACTATTCTACTCATAGATCTACTAATCGTTGTTAGACAGATTTCTTGCCTTAATAATGGATTCATCTTTATTTATTTTACACCAATGATTCGGATGTCATCTCTACGTTTTTTTATACTTCTGATAAAGACTCAATCCAAGAGTCGAAACATGTAAAGTCTTGAAGATTCGAAGATTTGCGGTTAAGTTTTATTGAAAATGTCTATCTCTGTTATACATTATTTATATCTCCGAATATATTGTTTCTCTTTTATTTTTTGACTACGTGATTAAAAATTTTAATGTTGTGACTCTTAATTTGTCTTTTTAGTCTATTATTTTATGTTTT
>NW_017276006.1:0-552 GCF_001594065.2 Cyphomyrmex costatus
CACCGAAAAAATTGTATTCTTAATTTAAGAATATCCCACTTACGTATAGTATGTTTTCCTCTAAAATAAGCGCTGAGATGATCCTCTTAATTTAAGAGGATAATCATCTCAAAATTAGTATATTCTTAAAATGAGAATACAGGGTGTCCCATTTTAAACGATAACCTCAACTATCTCCTGATACAAACACGATACAAACACGATACAAACACGTGCAAACACGTGCCTACGTGAAAATTTCGTCCGCGTGGACGCCACCGTGAATATCCAGACTGAGCGTGAAAACAAATGCATGTGAACATCATCGAAAACCGCGTGAAACGCGCGTGCTAGCAACGATCCCATTCGCAAATCAAAGATATATTCTTAATTTAAGAGGAAATATTCTTATATCTGTTAAGAGGAAATATTAAGTACATCTTTCAAGAATACAATTTTTTTGGTGTATTGCCAACATTTTTACTTGCAAACTGGCGCGCGCGTATACAGTACCTAATACACTAAAAAACTTCATAAAAAGAGGCAAGGATAAATTAGAATACACACACAACC
>NW_017276007.1:0-730 GCF_001594065.2 Cyphomyrmex costatus
TCATGGTCAGTAAATGACCCAAATTTGACGTCAAAATGACGTATATTTGCTACCTGGGTTGTTATTAACATATTTTTATTTACGCGGGCGAAATAATAATAAATGTGAATTAAATTAATTAATGGGCAATTGAGAGCAAAAAATAAACACGGTCATTCATACGTGTAATTAATAAATGTATTTTAATTAAAGACGATCTCTGAAATTATTTTAAGTTGAAAATGTTTATTAGGATAAGTTCCTGAAGATTGGATCAAATCTATAAATGTTCTTCTCGCTCTACAACGCGACAAGAAATTAACTGCGCTCATTGTAAAAAGAATTAATAAAAGTGTATAGTATAGTGTATAAAATATGAAAATTAATATTTAATGCTTTTTACAACAATAATGTACAATAATAGTTTAATGTCTTTAATTTTTTAATTTTTTTGAACAAAACTGCACAAAACACACGTTTCTAAAAACGCGTGGATTCGGTGGACTTGAGTCTGAGCAAAGCCGTGAGTGAACAGATGTCGACAGACATCACGGTAGAAAAGGACACCCACTAGTACGTGTGACAAAGATGCGACTAAATTCAGGTTCAGTAACTCTTCGAACGTTAAATATTGTTGGCAGCCGTGCGGAACCTGAAGCAGTTTGCTGTGAAAAGGGTGGTTTAGCCGATCTGGGTATCGATCATGAAACTTTTTCCCTAGCGTGAATTGTGAAAAGTGAAAAATTTTATG
>NW_017276008.1:0-2544 GCF_001594065.2 Cyphomyrmex costatus
TCCATAAAAAATTCTCAAAAAATCGCTTTTTTTCGGCCTCGTAACTGGATATAACCCCTTAAGTGGCGTTCCGAATATTTTTTTATCTTTTTATTTGGTGGAGCCATTACATTTACTTTCTATTCAAAAATTAATCAAATAAAGTACACAGATCGATTATTTTATATCTCATAATACATCGTACTTTACATACATGAGTTAGATCATTTCAATCCATACGGTTATTTTGGAAAAAAAATTCTATATGAGTATGTTTGGTTTAAAAGGGGAAAAAGAGATAGAGATGTTACGTTAGTTTAACTTTATCAATCGAAGTAGAAACATATGAAAATCAATTAGATTCTGTAAATCGAATCACATAATTTTTCTTACATAATATGATTTTTCTAGTCAGTTTCGTTTTTGTTTAGATGAATAAGAGAGAGAGAGAGAGAGAGAGAATTAATAAGATTATTAAAAAATTAATAATTTATGTTTTATATTTTATAGTTTACTATTACATATATATATGTATATATATATATTACATATCATTATTATTAAATATTTAGCTTATTAAGATAATTATATATGTTTTGAATTAAATATAAAATGTCTGAAAAAATTATTTTCTAATTATCTTAATATTTTTAGGTACAGAATATAATGAGATAAATAAAAATATATAATTGTATTGTAAAAAGGATATGTAATAGCATTTTGTAAATTATATAGTTGCAAAAGCAACATATAATGCAGCATGTAAATCAGCTTTTAATAATAATTTTCAAAAAGTTATTTATAAGAAATAATGTATATTTTACTCAATAAAATGAAGATATATTCGCTTTTCTTTCAAAAGTTCAACGAAAATAACATTGCAGTAACAACGGAAAAACATATACATATATAGAACAAATAAAAGCCATTTCCCAATCAGCATACAATATAACAAAAAAAGTTTAATTTAAAAATATTAAATAAATATTCTAAAAATATTTTTTTAATATTGTGTGCTGATTAGGCTTCAATGACTGCACTTTAATATATAATATATATGTATAGGTATATATATATATGTGTATACACATATATATATATATATATATCAACAATTTAATGAGTATACTTCGAACCTACTTATAAAATTCAACAATATAATGAAGACATGATGACAGACAAAATAATTTATACATGACATATAAAATAACCAATTAAAAGTACAATAATATTGTATAACATCCAATGTATATGTATACATATAATAAGCAAAAATACATAATAAAAACAACTGTTCAGATAATAACATGTACAAATAAACAGACTGGTATATATAAATTTAAAAAAATTTGTATAGTATGTGAAAACTTTTAAAAGATGTATTAATTTAATATAATAGATATTTATTTGATTTAATACGTATTTATAATCTTATTTATAAAATATTAATTATAATATACAAAGAGTGTGCCTTCCAACAACACAAATGAAAGGTGTGACACAGTGTATCAGTACATCCTTGTTCGCCAATGTTAAACAAGGATGAGATGATCACTGCGTGTTGTACTGTGTCGCATATTGGAAGGCACACAAAGTAAATAACTTTTTCCTCTTAGAAAATATTTTAAAAATAGCAGGCCTTCCTATATATATGCGACACAGTACACAACACAGTGTGATCATCAAATCCTTGTTTAACATTGGCGAACAAGGATGTACTGATAATAATAATGTTAATAATATAATATGTATGTAATAATATTATAAATGGATACATCCATATAATAACCTCTTTATACCCCGATTTTGCAGTAAAAATGTAAAATAAATCTTTCTATAATATCCACGCACGTGCGTTATTAGTTACACATATAACTGAAGCCATAAAAATTTTTTTAAACAATTCCTATCCTCTTTCCCTTATATTCTCCACTATTGATCAAAGAATTAAATATCACATACATAATCAACAGAATTCTCATAATTTTCATGTAAAAGATAAATATTTCACAATACCTTACGTTAAATCCATATCTGAAAGCTTCCTTCCCATTTCCAGCAAGTTTCAGTGTAAATTAGCCTTTTCAATTCCTAACACCTTAAAAAGTTTTATTAAAAGAGGTAAAGATAAATTAGAACATTGCTCCAATAACAATGTTATTTATAAGATTACCTGTGATGATTGTGAGGCCAGCTACGTTGGTCAGACTAAAAGAAAACTTGGTACTAGACTAAAAGAACATATGTCTGATATCAGAAAAAGAACAGGTTCTCCTTCTGTCATTACTGACCATCGTGTTAACTTTGACCACAATTTTAAATGGGATGATGTCCAAATTTTAGACATTGAATCGTCTTACAATAAGAGATTGGTGTCTGAAATGATTCACATCAAAAGGCAAAAACAGGGTCTTAATAAACAAAATGATACAGAGGCTTTACCAGAATCTTATTCTCAGATTATAAACTCTCTTTCTCCTTCGTAAATTTCCTTATCTTTTTCATTTTTATTCCCACTTTATTACATTTTTACCCCTTCCTAATTTTCCCCTTATTTCCATTTGT
>NW_017276008.1:8310-33522 GCF_001594065.2 Cyphomyrmex costatus
AAAAATTAAATACTCAATAAGCTTACCTCAAGTTGGTCGACAAAAGACATAAAATCAATAATATCACAGAAATCGCATTGATCAAATTTCATCGTCAATATGTCTGTATATGACGATGTACAACGATATAATGAAGACCGTTATTACAAATCAACAGACCATAAACAAGTTAGGTCAAATTAATGTTTATTAGTTTGTCTAAAATATTAGCGTATGAGCGATCAAAATCATCGGTATCTGTTTTTAAATTAAGACCATTACTTTGCGTCTTGATGTAAAGCATTTCTGATATCAATCGTTTATGATAAAAACTTTCGCAGTCCAAAATATTCACATTATTCCAGTTAAATTCATGATTATGATCCAACCTATGATCCGTGATAACAGATTTGGAAGAAGTATTCCTCCCTATATGATTACGATTTGGTTATGCAGGACCTTGAAAATGAGGTGTTGAGAACTTTTGACTTTAATATTCCTTTTTACTATAGATACGTGGATGACATTGTTATGGCGGTACCTAAGAAACAAATTGATAGAGTGTTATATAGTTTTAATAGCTATCATGAAAGGTTACAATTTACTATAGAAATAGGAGGGGATAAAATCAATTTCTTGGATACTACCATAATAGTTATCGATAATGTTTTACAATTTGACTGGTTTCAAAAACCTACGTATTCAGGTAGAATGCTTAATTTTTGGTCTCAATACCCCGTTTCACAAAAAATTGGAGTAATTTTTGAATTGGTTGATAAGGCGTTTTTACTTTCGCATCTAAACTTTCATGAGAAAAATTTAAAATTTATAATTGATATCTTGATACTCAATGACTATCCTTTAGACTTCATTTTTGATAATGTCAGTAAAAGAATTAAATCAATTATAAATAAGCCGTCACAACTTAATTCTAATGACAACAACATAATAAGAAAGAATATAAATTGGTTAATTATACCTTACATAAAAGGATTTTCGGAAAGATTCAATAACATTGTCAATGGACTCAATCATAAAATTTCTTTCTTTAGTATTAACAAATTGAATGATTATATCAAGGTACAAAAAGATTCTATTCCACACGATACAAAAATGAATGTAATCTATAAAATAAAATACAATGATTGTGATGCAACCTATGTTGGACAAACTAAGAGAAAATTGATAACAAGAGTTAACGAACATCGTAATCATATACGGAGGAATACTTCTTCCAAATCTGTTATCACGGATCATAGGTTGGATCATAATCATGAATTTAACTGGAATAATGTGAATATTTTGGACTGCGAAAGTTTTTATCATAAGCGATTGATATCAGAAATGCTTTACATCAAGACACAAAGTAATGGTCTTAATTTAAAAACAGATACCGATGGTCTTGATCGCTCATACGCTAATATTTTAGACAAACTAATAAACATTAATTTGACCTAACTTGTTTGTGGTCTGTTGATTTGTAATAACGGTCTTCATTATATCGTTGTACATCGTCATATACAGACATATTGACGATGAAATTTGATCAATGCGATTTCTGTGATATTATTGATTTTATGTCTTTTGTCGACCAACTTGAGGTAAGCTTATTGAGTATTTAATTTTTTACTGCTTTATCAAATTTTATAATTAAAAAATTTTTAATGTAATTTTTAATTCTTGATTATATAATTCACAGACATACTCAATTATTCGAACTAATGTACATACTTTCACCTGAAGAAGTGATAGTCTTGCCTCAGATTGGTTGTATATTACATACTGCGGGACAACATCATTGTTTGCAACTCTGAGTAATTTTTAATTTTATATTGTATTGTCGCTGATGATGATCCGAAACGAAGGATCGAAACGTTCGACATAATATCTATGTTATAGATTTTAAGATTATATTTTTACGCACTGCTAACAGCGTTGACTTTTAATAGCTTTTTGTATTTACTTAAATTTTTTGTATTGTTTTTGAAACATATAAGAGTCTATAATTCAATTATATTATTAATTTATTAATTTTTTATTGTTTTATGTAATAAATCTAATATGTGCTTATATATGTTGAACATCACAGTTGCAAACTTACAGCCGAGTAATGTAAACAGTGGTGACAGATTGGTGGAGATGGCCTAGGAAAAACCGAATTCCGACGGCAAAATCCGCGTCATCTGCTTTCTCTTATCTCTTTCAATCTACCACTCATACTCTTCATATTGCTCGGTTGAAAACAGAGAACCTTCAACTTAACTTTAAAATCAGCTATAGCTGTACATACTTTGAATTTATAAGTTGGAGTATTTCTACCATACATTTAAGACGATTTTTTTCGGGTACAGATTTAAGAGCATATGCAATGGCAGTTGAGACTGGATCATTCACGCTTGATTCTGAAGATTTATTACAACTGCATTGACTGGGATTTGTCAAGAACTCTCCTATTTTTTGAGCGAAAGAGGTCAAGGCTGTTGATTGCTTGGTCATAGCTTGTACAAATAAATGATCCTCTTTTTTTCTGCGTTTAGCGTAGTTATCTGGTTCAGGAACAGTTCTTTTTGTTGACAACTTCTGTATCGCTTTCAGCATTTCCTTTGGTTCATTAACTACAGAAGAACATTTCTCCACATTGAGATCATTAGACAATGTAGATGCATGTGTAACAGCTTTTTCCTTGCTATTCTCAATCGAGGATATTGATGTATCGTCATCTGAAGATAAAAAGAGATAAATGAAAATTATGAATTTCATATTTATTCTATTCTATATACTATATTTACACATATCAATTTACTTACTGCCAAGCACTGATTCCAAATCACTCGTAGACCATGTACTTGGTGGAGACAAAAGCAATGATGCTTGTGGAGATGGTGCTTGTGGAGACGGTACTTGTGGAGACGGTACATGTGGAGACGGTGCTTGTGGAGACGGTACTTGTGGAGACGGTACTTGTGGAGACAGTGTATGTGGAGATGGAGTTTGTGGATATAATATTTGTGGAGATGGTGTTGATCTTGATGGTAGCGAAGAAGGTAATGTTGAAAGTGAAGGTGAAATAAGTAAAGAAGGAAGGGAAGTATTTTCAGTGATTGTGGTCTTATTCACAATTTTCTTTGACGTATAATTACTGACAGGGTTGGGTAGTAACTAGTTAAAATGTTAAAAGTTAAAAAAAAAAGTTAAAAAGTTAATAACTTTTAACTTAACTTAGTTAATTTTAAATGCATTAAATTTTAACTTAACTAAGTTACTTTTAAACGTTAACTTTGTAACTTTTTTTAAGTTAAAAAATTTTTTAATGTCTTTTAAATATCTTAGAAAAATAACAAGATATAATAAGACTAAGGCCGGAATCCATAGTCCGAACATAGTCTAAATCTCAAGGAATGTCTTAAGATGCTAAATACGGCTCTCTGATTGGTTCATGCACTAGTTTAATACCATCTCGAATCTTGAGTAACGTCTATGGATTCCGTCCTAAGAGCGTATATTCATATTTTAAGACCATCTTAAGTAATTTCTTAAGATGCTAATGCAGCCCTCTAATTGGCTTATGCGGTTATGCCTTATGTTATAAACCTTAGTCCGGATCTACAATTAGTGTTTTAAGCCTTAATTAAGTCATAAGAAATTGACTAATTACAGTCAAATATTTTTCTCGTATTCGAATTTAATTGATCAATTTCTTATGGCTTAAGAAAAACTCATTAAAAAGTAAACCTGATAATCTATATTGTAGTTATTTAATCTCATTTTAAGAAAAATTAGGACATTTTGATCTAAAAATAATTTTTTTTCGAAATTAACTTTTTTTTTCAACTTGAGTTAATTCAACATTAACTTAACTTACATTAAGTTAATTTTTTATTCCTTCAACTTTTAACTTAACCTTATTAATTTTTTAAAGCCATTAACTTTAACTTTATTCAGTTAAAAAAAAACATTAACTTACCCAACCCTGATTACTGACAATTCTGAAACAACAAAATATGTACTAATATCACGAACACCAAGCTAATTTTGAATACTTCTAACAGAAGACATAAATGATACAGTATAACATAAATCATTGCATATTTTTTGTTAATGTTAAACAAAAATCGATGTACATCGTGTCTCTTATTAAAAAGTACCATTCATTTATAAATAACAATTATATATGTACTTGCGAGGCATGATATGGTCTATCAAGAATAAACACTGATTGTAAAACTGCCATTTCGGTACATATAGGGGCTTTGTGCTTTGTCCAGATTTCCCTTTAAGACTTACTATTACCTTCCGTCTTTCCCTACCAAATCGCTGGCGAATATTGTACCACATCTTGGCGGCATCTTTTCCTGGTGACAAAAGAAATTAAAACATGAATAAAGTAACCTAAACCTATCCTAACATCGCCACATGCAAACATATAAATTAATTTATATACATCTCACCTGAAAGGCTATAGCAGAATAAGAATGGTAAAAGTGCCCTCTCCTAAAAAGTCGAGTTGACATAGACCATTCGAAAGGTAATCAAAAAATATGTCGATAGTTAAATTTCAAGTCCCTAGACCCTTCTATAACGGTAGGAGGCCTAAAAACGTGTTTTTCTGATATTATTTTCTTCTGACGAGTCTTTACATCAGAGAGTCTTGTAAAAAATCATAGAGGTGGGGTTTTTACCTACAAATAACAACAATTTTTTGCAAGACATATAACCTCAAAATTGGGTCCGAAAAAAATTATTGAACTTTTCAATCAGTGTTTTTATATCCTGTTTTCGAAGGTACTAGATTTGAAATATGTTTTTTTACGTATTTTTTTCCGGTCTTTACGATGACATTACTTATTTTCAAAAAAAAATGGTGGCACACCCGAATTTTAGCTAAAAACTGTTAATTTTTGCGTTTTTTGTGTTTTTTATTGGATTATATTACATTTGGATGACTCAAAATAACATTTTTTTTCGTATTTTTTTACGCCCCATATAATGCTGGAGTCGGATATGTGACATTTTTGCTGCACACCTCAGCATATGCCAAAAACGGATTTTTTTTTAAGGTTACGGAACGCTTTTATCATGTTATACAACCTAGCGGAAAGAAGGAAACAATGTTTTTAGTATTTTTTATGCTCCGACAATTTTTCAATCATATTTGTAATATTTTTAGCTGCGTGCCAACGGTATCTGCCAAAAACGGATTTATTTTGAGGTTATGTAATGTTTTTATTGAGTTATGTTACTGTTACAAGTTCAAAACGGTATGGAAAAAACTATTTTTTATTCGCTTCCCCAATTTTTATTGATAAATTAATATCACCATTCGATTCCTTTCATTTTTGTAAAAAACTTTTGTGAAAAACTCTTAAAAAAGTATTAGAAGAAAAATGCGCTCTATTAGTTAAGCGCACATCAGCAAATGAAACGTGCGTGCTATGAGAATGCTTATTGATTAAGGGGATTCCAGTCGGCTCAGTCGATAAAGTAGTAATCTACGCTAAAAAACTTAAATTAAAAATGACTGAGTCAACTTTTCGAAATTCAGGCTCTGTACTAAAAATTGTAAGCAATATGTATATATGATCTCCTAAAAAATATGAAACATAGATTATTTTCTTTGGAATTTTCTTTAGAAGATGCCATATCTTACACGAATTCTGATGTAAAAAAGATGTTTTATGATGTTATGTTGTTCGGCGCGCAAATTGGGTGGTGGAGGGGTGAGAAGGGAACACATATATATATATTACTATGAATAATGTATTGCGAAGAATATTACTACGTCGACCCTCCATCAGAGGTCTATAGATATTCGTTAAGATTCTCGCAAGTGCTTTGATACGCGTATATCTGTATATATAGAATCTCGATTTAATAACTAAAAACAGGCGTCTAAGGTAGGCTTCCATTACAATACCTTACTGATGAGTCCAGTAGTGGAAGCCGGGACGAAACGCCAACATTACGTGATATTCTTCGCAATATATTAGATTGATTTAAAGATTTTAATGAAAATTAGCTCATTGCCCTTATTTCATTATATTAGTAGTTGAATACTTATTGAGCCTTATCATAAATATGTAAAAAAGATGTTTTATGATGTTATATATCTATGTCACTTGCGGTATAATAACACTAACAATAATTATCGCTACTTACGTCATAACCAAGAATATTCATTTAAGAATTGGAATACATACAACCGCTTTCTGTAATAAAAATATCGCGAATAATTTTTCAAGTTACATGCGATAAGTTATTCAGATTATTTAGTGTGAAGTTTTCATGATACATTAATATATGCTACAACCTTCAAGAAAGCAATTGAAAGCAATTCAAAAGTAATTCTAACCACTGTATACGACCTTTTCAAAAATTCCAAAGAAAATAATCTATACTCCATACTTTTTAGGAAATCATATATACATATTGCTTACAATTTTTAGTACAGAGCCCGAATTTCGAAAAGTCGACTCAGTTATTTTTAATTTAAGTTTTTTAGCGTAGATTACTACTTTATCGACTGAGCCGACTGGAATCCCCTTAATCAATAAGCATTCTCATAGCACGCACGTTTCATTTGCTGATGTGCGCTTAACTAATAGAGCGCATTTTTCTTCTAATACTTTTTTAAGAGTTTTTCATAAAAGTTTTTTACAAAAATGAAAGGAATCAAATGGTGATATTAATTTATCAATAAAAATTGGGGAAGCGAATAAAAAATCGTTTTTTCCATACCGTTTTGAACTTGTAACAGTAACATAACTCAATAAAAACATTACATAACCTCAAAATAAATCCGTTTTTGGCAGATACCGTTAGCACGCAGCTAAAAATATTACAAATATGATTGAAAAATTGTCGGAGCATAAAAAATACCAAAAACATTGTTTCCTTCTTTCCGCTAGGTTGTATAACATGATAAAAGCGTTCCGTAACCTTAAAAAAAATCCGTTTTTGGCATATGCTGAGGTGTGCAGCAAAAATGTCACATATCTGACTTCAGCATTATATGGGGCGTAAAAAAATACGAAAGAAAATGTTATTTTGAGTCATCCAAATGTAATATAATCCAATAAAAAAACACAAAAAACGCAAAAATTAACAGTTTTTAGCTAAAATTCGGGTGTGCCACTATTTTTTTTTTTAAATAAGTAGTGTCATCGTAAAGACCGGAAAAAAATACGTAAAAAAAACATATTTCAAATCTAGTACCTTCGAAAACAGGATATAAAAACACTGATTGAAAAGTTCAATAATTTTTTTCGGACCCAATTTTGAGGTTATATGTCTTGCAAAAAATTGTTGTTATTTGTAGGTAAAAACCCCACCTCTATGATTTTTTACAAGACTCTCTGATGTAAAGACTCGTCAGAAGAAAATAATATCAGAAAAACACGTTTTTAGGCCTCCTACCGTTATAGAAGGGTCTAGGGACTTGAAATTTTAGCTATCGACATATTTTTTGATTACCTTTCGAATGGTCTATGTCAACTCGACTTTTTAGGAGAGGGCACTTTTACCATTCTTATTCTGCTATAGCCTTTGTATTGATAAACAAGATCCAATGTTCTCCCAAGCTAAGTCTTTACAAAAATCTTTACCAGCATATTCCTTCCAGTTTTTCGCATACAGAGTGGGATTCGCTTTAACAAGAGTGATAAGCTTTTGTTGTAATGAAGCATCATGTTCATCGTTATCATCCTCTACGCTATTTGTTATATCATCTTCGTCAGACATTGCGATATTTTAATATGGGATATTCTGCAGAAACTGCGTATCAAATTCACTGATAATGCTGAAAATCGCTGTAAGTAACGCAAGACATTTACCTTCTTCTTCTTCTAAATTTGAATGGCCCAGGTTTTGGTAAATCCGGATAATCGTGGCCAGTCGTACCAAAAGGAAATTATATGCGTCAAAAGATAAATGTGAAACCAAAGTGGGTGATGCTGGATGCAATGCCCGCGAAAACGGCGTTGCTCGAACGGTATCCGGGCGCCTGCATCTACGGCGTCGTCACACCGCAATTTCGTGAAAAATGACGAACAATCGAGACGAGCCCATCCGCGGACCCACATCAATGTAATACAATGAACACTTTTAAAAATATACAATAGAAAGCACCCGATCCGAAACGCGTTTACGGTCGAGTGGTTCTTCGGCATTCTTCGGAACTCGCAAGACATTTACCGTAAGCCGTAGGCAGTACTGAAATGGAAATAATTCATTTCGCTTACAGCTACTGTTGCGACCTCTTAAACCGGAAATACATCACTTACTGCCTACTGTTACGGCTTAAAACTTTCCATTATAAACGGACATTAACGCGATACCATGCGAATAAGGATGGATGGAAGGAAGTAAAGAATTGAGAGACGTGCTATTTAAATTCATATGTTTTGATAATAATAATAATAATAATAATGTAACGATGCCCCCCTAAATGGCATCGTCACTATTGTACATGTCAAGTAAGGCTATATGTCGGGAATAATTCACAGGAACAGCAGCCGCCGAAACCGCCTGTCTCACCGAAAAATGCCGACCGTCATCGAGGACCGCCGATCGGAAATTTTCTCCCACGAGAAGCCGATCGGCGGAAAATATCGAGACCGACCGGAATATAACGAGCGAGACTGGCGGTCTAGTATAAAATACCGCGTTGACTACGCGGTGCGGCCTTTTTGCCTCTAACAGTCCGATCCAGAACACTTTTCCGAAATCACCAGCTCCTTCTCAGTGCTCCGAGACCGCTTTCCGAGACCTGCTCGTTCCGACGAACTTAGGGGGTAGGGCGTACCCTGCCTCTACCGGGCGTTCTCGGCCGCCGGACGGACCGTCTACGGATAGATCTCCGAACACGCACCGCGTTGCTCCGACGAACCTAGGGGGTAGGGTGTTCTCTGCCTTTACCGGGCGTTCTCGGCCGCCGGACAACCGCTGCAGTTATCCCTACAAACCTCCGCACACTCTTCTTTCCCTATCCCGAATATCCCATCCCGATAACCAGCATTCGAAAGGGGGTAGGGCGCTCTCTGCCTCTGTCGGGTGTTCTCGGTCGCTGGTTATCGGATCCTTTTCCTTATTATTCGCAACCATCTTCGAAAATATGCGTCGCGCCGAGTTATACTTGCTGGCGTATACCCGCGTTCCACCGCGTTGCAAATCGCCGTAATAGCTCGCGACCATTTGTAAATATCCCGCGCGTTTAGAATTAAGTCTCGTTGTATTGTCCGCGTCCGCTTTGCGATTATATATATATTTCTGTTATCCGCGTTCGTCTATTTCTTCGTCCGTATCGCCATGATTTGCGTCCGTTTTCTGTATTATATTTTCTTTATGTTATATCTTCGTGTGTTATAATATCTTCGCTTTTGTTGTAATAAATTGTGTTCGTCATCAAACTATCACTTTTATATTCTTTCTTTTCTTCTGCGATTTCCGACTTATCACGTATTTCCGAAACACCGATCCGACGCGAATACTCCTCCCGCCAAACCTTTTTTATACGCATTCCCGACGAGCTAGTCCGAGTATAAAAATCAGGTAGTTACAATAATAATATTATAATAATCATAGTCATAATAATAATAATATAACGATAATGATAATGATAATATATAATATAATGATAATGATAATGATAATATATAATTAAAATATAAACAAATCTCTCGATGTTAAAACAATAGAGGATGATAACAAGGCAAATCTGAGAGTCAACGAAACTTACAATTTAAATTTTCATGTATATTAAAACTTCTGAATAGAATTAAATTAAATTAAATTAAAAAAAACCATATTAGATGGAACACTTGTACTCGATCTGTCATAACGGACCATAGATTAGAATTTAATCATGAATTTCAATGGGACAATGTAAAAATATTAGATAAAGAACCTTGTTATGGTAAAAGAATAGTTTCTGAGATGGTAAATATCAAGAGACAAAACAATAGTTTAAATCTTCAAACAGATACAGAAAACCTCCATGAGGGATATGTAACGATTATAAACAACATATGACTTTGCAGTATCAAAAGAATTTTTTAAAAAACATTAACAATGTTGAATATCGTCAGTCGTTATTAGAAACTCGATTCGTGTAGTTCGCAATCGTTATAGTTTGTAAGAAATTAACTTCTAAAGAATGTGTTAATAATTTGTACATCACTGATGACATGATGTGGATGCATAAAAATTTTTTTATTTGAGATTTGTCTGGACTAACTGTTGACTAGGAATGTATCACATTAATTTGTCATCGAAGTGATAACCACACAGTTCAGATTTAACATTTAAGACACGCGTCATGAGTAATGTAAGGGTGAGTTTTTCAATGAGAAAATGTTTTGAATACCTATTTATTATAATTTAATATAATGGTCTTTATAGAATATTGAATTTGAAAACATTCGATCCGTCAATCTATTGTCAGCATATTCGTTCTCTCGGGTCACTCATCGTCGGGTCGACAAACACACGACAAGAAAGCGAATTAATATTTGTAACACCGATATCACGGACATTATTACATCTGAAGAAGACTCAATACAAATATGCAGTTGCTAAGAAAGAATTTTGCATAATACAGATTTTTATACACGTACAGTGATAAAATCATTAGTGTAATTCGATATTTAAAAATGCAACGTTCGCAAGTTCTGTTTAAGATTTTTTGCAAAAGACACGTCCGGTGATGAGAGCAGTAATGTAATTTGATACAAATGCAACGTTGCCGAATTGCATATTTAATAGTTAAGAGATGCGACGTTGCCAAATAGATTGATATAAAACGTGAAGATTTAGACGCATCGTGTCATTAGTCAATCTAGCGACATGGAGCGAGATTTCATAGAGCAAGCTACCCTGCTTAGTACCAGAGAAGAGTATGTCGCGTGGGAACAGCGATGCGACGAATTCATCGAATCTTTGGAAGAACAGAATCAGATCAAACGACCGCGATTATCGATCGGCAATAGACAATCAGTGATCGCATGTATCGCGCGGCTCGAAAGTTTGAAGGATTCAGTGCGGACGATTCGTGCACGTGGGCACCGGATATGGACTCCGATGGCGTGAGATCGAAATGCCGTTCGAAAGCCGTATTCTAACGGGCGCGATGATAAACTCTAATCACATCGACCCCCACCGATTCCTCGAAGACGCGAGTGAAATTGTGCTCGAGCGTGTACAGTGTAGTATTATGCGGAGATATGACTCTATAAAGATAAATACAGTATTTAATTTTGAATTCATAGCGGGTGACAAACGCGCGAACAAGAGTATCGCCACCCGGAACTTTGAAATATATCGATGCACCGATCAGCGCGAGTGGTACGTGTCGCGCGTCGTCGAGCCAATCCTCGCATCGCTCGAAGAGTTTCAAGAACGCAATAGCGGCTGGGCACTGTCGCGTATACTAAATTTAACAGTGAACGCGAATAAACTAAATCCTCTGCGCGCGGGATGTCACATCAAACTCCCGGAGAAAATTATGCGGAAGAGAGCGGTGATCAATGTGCAATCCAAAGACAATGCTTGTTTTGCATGGTCAGTGGTCGCCGCTCTGCATCCCGTCAAAAAAATGTGGAACGGGAATCTTCGTATCCACACTACTCATCGGTACTAAATCATACGGGTATTGAGTTCCCGATGACGTTGAGTCAAATTAAAAAATTTGAAAATCTCAACATTTCCGTCAACGTTTACGCCATCGAGGAGGGGATCGTACCGATACGACTCGCCGACCAAAAGAGGAGCAAGCACGTAAACCTCTTGTACGTGGAGAATGACATCGTGGGACACTTTGTGCTGATTAAAGACCTGTCACGTTTAGTAAGCTCGCAAATTAGCAAAAAGAAGAACAGGAAATACTTCTGCGATAGGTATGTATAATAATAATAATAATGATAATAATAATAATAATAATAATAACAACAGTAACAATAGTAATAATAATAGTAATAATAGTAATAATAGTAATAATTTTATTTTATTTTATTTTATTTTTTTTCCAGATGCCTCTACTATTTTAGTTCAAGTGCCAAGTTGGAACTCCACAGCGTCGACTGCGGAAAATTAAACGATTGTGCAGTAAGGCTACCGAGCAAGGACGACAAGTGGCTCGAGTTCAAGAACCATTGCAGGAAGGAGCGCGTCCCTTTCGTGGTCTACGCCAATTTGGAGTGCGCATTGGAGAAAACGGATAAGGAGTCTACATCATCCACATACACATACCAACATCACAACGTCTTCAGTATCGGGTATTACGTTTATTGTTCTTATGATAGCTCACTGTCAGGCTATCGATTTCACCGCGATAATAATTGTATATCATGGTTCGCGGATGAATTGAAAAATTTAGCACATATTGTGCAATCTGTAATTTCAACCAATGTTCCCATGGATTTCACGCGAGATGATTGGCGAAAATTTAATAGCACCACGCACTGTCATGTATGCGAGAAACCGTTCATGAAAGATGATACAGCCACACAAAAAAAAAGTACCCGGGTTGGGGGATCAGACCACACTTTCTTTATGTATTTTGGTGCGCTGAACACGAATTTGAAGTCCGTTTTGCTCCATCACGTCAGGATTTCTTCCTAACCTCAAAAAACATGTCGGATTTTATGTAACAGGCAAACTTTTTTAAATAATGACCGATTGGCTTGAATCTTGTTACTCGGGGGTTTTTGGGGTCGCTGATTAAGAATGTAACGTTAAATTTTCAAAATTCAAAATGGCGGATCCAAAATGGTGGACAAATTTTTAAAAAGTAGTTGGATTTTTACCAAACTTAGTATCTGAGGGTTTTCGGGGTCGCTGATTAAGAATTTAACGTTACATTTTTTCAATTTTTTTTTTTCAAAATTGTCCCCCATATTGGATCCGCCATTTTGAATTTTGAAAATCTAACGTTAAATTCTTAAACAGCGACCCCAAAAACCCCCGAGTAACAAGATTCAAGCCAATCCGGCATTATTTAAAAAAGTTTGCCTGTTACATAAAATCCGACATGTTTTTTGAGGTTAGGAAGAAATCCTGACGTGATGGAGCAAAACGGACTTCAAATTCGTGTTCAGCGCACCAAAATACGTAAAGAAAGTGTAGTCTGATCCCCCAACCCGGGTACTTTTTTTTTGTGTGGCTGTGTGATAAGCGGGCACGCGATCACTGCCATCCCACTGGGCGATACAGAGGTCCAGCGCACTCAAATTGTAATTTAAATTATAAGGATTCGCGTTGCATACCCGTAGTCTTTCACAATTTAACCAGTTACGACGCTCATTTCATTATCAAAGAAATTGCAACCGCCTATGAAGGACGGGTAGATTTATTACCAATAACTAAAGAAAAATATATTTCATTCACTAAACACGTTGATGATACTATAGATGATAAAAAAAATTGCATACAATTACGTTTCATAGATTCATACAGATTTCTCGCTTCTAGTTTAGACAAATTAGCATCTTTTCTTAGCAAAGATAAGCTGTGGGTACTGCGACGCGAATTTTCTCATTTATCGGACGAAAATTTTAATCTTTTAACTCGAAAAGGTGCCTTTCCGTACGAATACATTGATTGCAGTGAAAAATTGAATGAATCGTGCTTGCCGCCTCGCGAGTCGTTTTATAGTTCATTGACAGACGACACGGTATCCAAGAGCGATTACGCGCACGCTGTCAACGTGTGGCAGCGGTTCTCCATCCAAACGATCGGTGAATATAGCGACCTGTATCTAAAAACAGATGTATTGTTGTTGGCCGACGTCTTTGAAAATTTCCGTTGCATCGCGAGTTACGGGCTCGACCCCGCATATTATTACACCTTGCCTGGCTTCACATAGGATGTCATGTTGAAGCATACAGGTGTAAAATTTGAATTGCTTACAGACATTGACATGATCATATTTGTCGAGCGCGGTATACGCGGTGGTCTGAGCCAGTGCTCAAACAGGTACGCGCGAGCCAACAACAAATACATGCCGTCGTACGACCCATCGAAACAGTTATCATATTTAATGTATTATGATGTCAACAACCTCTATGGCTGGGCAATGTGTCAACCATTGCCATACGCCGACTTTCGATGGATCGACGACGTGCAAAATTTCGACTTTTCGACCATCGCGCTAGATTCACCTACGGGCTACATTCTCGAGGTAGACTTGGAATATCCGCAACATCTCCACGACGCGCACACTGACCTACCGTTCTGTCCAACGCGAGAGAAACCGCCCAGCAAGCGCGATGAGAAGCTCCTCGTGACGTTATGCGATAAGCAGCGTTACGTGATTCATTATCGCAACCTGCAGCAGTGTACTCATCACGGCCTTCGTATCACAAAGGTTCACCGTATATTGCAATTCACGCAATCTCCATGGCTTCGCGATTATATAGAACTAATAATAGTTTAAAGAAACTTTAAAATATTGCAATAATATCAAGTTAACGACTCTCACAATTAAATCAAAAAAATATAATATAAAATAACCTATGTATTTAACATTGTACATTGGTATAAAGGCAATAGAGTCATAGTGTTAGTTGTAATTTAACAATACTTATTCAATCTAATTCGCAATCAATGATCGCAATCTATTCCGGACGTTTCGGCAAAGGTTTCTTGCCATCTTCAGCGATGATATATATATTCATGTTTCCATAGAAAAATTAATATATCCAAGAATAAGCACAACCCTCGGCCAATGAAGTTCTTCAGCTTCTTGGTTATGGTATTGTTGTCTATATATATTGTGACGTGACATTTTGTCAGTCACTCGGAAAAGCAGCATAATGCGAGATCCTGGGTCCTTCAGGGTCAACGGGCGAGCGCACAAGCGAATGTGCGACATTATTTATTATTTTTATTTCCTTTTTGCGATTATTGTATTACTTAATTTTATTCTTTTTCTTGCGATTATTGTATTATTTTTCTCTTTTTCTTCTTGTCGCTATTTAGTTAAGTTTTAGTTAATATTAAGACGATCGTGAGCTCGGATTTCGCCGGTAATTCACGATCAGAGCCGGTGGCTACGCTGTATTCTTGTGTTCGGCCGTCTCACCTATCGCTAGAACAGAGAAGACGTCGCCTCCCACGAGGAAGAGATTGCTATATGAAGAATTTGGCTGAAGTCACGCGAAGAGCGGCACACGCAGGTCGTATTATTTCCTATTTGTTATTAATGTCGCTATTATTTGGTGGATTATCGCACCCTCATTGCAGACGCCTCGGAGAGGGACGTCAGCTGGGAACGGACTCAAAGGCAGAACATCCGCCGAAGCATCGTGTCCCACAACGATCGATGGAAGATCGTCAAGCGACAAGGAAGCATTTTCGGACTTTTGGAAAAGCGCGCCACAGCGTAAAAGGATCTGCGACACGCAAGGATCAGCGGGATTCGTCGCGGGGTCACGCGGTCGAGACGAGCCAATTAGAGCAAGTAGAGGCCGATAAGAGAGGGCCTGACGACCTGCGTGAATCCGCGGAAACTTCCGATCGGCACTTGTGCAGTGACGGACCTCGAGTAAGGACGCAGGATCTCGCCCATAACTTGTCAGGAACTTCGAGAATATTCGTCGAAGATGAGCACTGCTATCGGCTCTCGTACAGACTTTGAAGGAAGCGGCTGAGGAGGAGTATCTTGGTGAGGCGAGCGTTATTCGTTTTATTGTAAAGCCACCGATCGCGTAATCTTTTGTGAGCGTCTTGAGCGGATCGCGTGTGAGAATTTACGCGGATTTGATTCGGTCGATGTCGTACCGGCAAAGAGTAACGTCATTGTTTCTGTCGATGAGCGCGTGCCATCCGCTCGAGCGTAAGAGTTTGTGAACTCAGGATTGTCGTTATTGCTCGCCCGTGTCACTGCCAAGTCATATCGTTCGTATTAATTGTTGAGATTCCGGTTTGTTTAAGATTAGAGTCGAGCCGCGTGACACCGCTCAGCATTAGGCTGTCGGTGTGCTGGAAGTTCTTAGAGTCGAACATTTCTAAGTACCGTCGTCGACGACCTTGCCATTGTACTTTCTGTAATAAAGTAAACTTGTCGTCGACGCGCGACCGCGGTATTCTGTAAATTACGTCAGCTCATGTATCGACGCGAACTGAATAAAGTGGGAACTCTTTGTTATTCTTAATGTTAATTTCTGTCTGATTATTTCTGTCTGTCTCTACCTCATTCTCCGACATTGTTTCCCGCACATCGCGAACCACTCCCTCTACCAATTTTGTTGGATGAGCTAGCTGAGCCTGTCCGTCGCGAATTCCGTTGCTCTGTAATTTCTTTGTCCGAGCGTAACATCTTAATTTAGTGCGAAGAGTGGCACGCTCTCTCGTGCCTGGCGCCCAACGAAAATTAGTACGGCTCGAAGATCGAAGCACATAAAATTTAAGGAAGAACCGCACTTTTACTAATTATATTATTGTCTCCACCTTTTTGAGCTATCGCGTATAAAGAGCAGCGGATGAAGTGACGAAGTTGTGTCGTTCCTCACACGTACGGTCACAATATATAGAACTAAACACAAAAATTTAGAACATTGGCAAAGAATGATTTTGAAAAAAACTTATACAAACTTATGAATAACGCGGTATTTGGCAAAACCATAGAGAATGTGCGTGATCGTGTCGATGTAAAATTGTTAACAAAATGGGAAAGTAGATACGGTGCTGAAGCAATGATCGCGAAACCCAACTTTCACAGTCGTAGCGTTTTCTTGGAGAATCTGGTCGCGATAGAACTGCGTAAGCTCGAGGTGAAATTCGACAAACCTATATACGTGGGTATGTGCATCCTCGATATATCGAAAACGTGTTTGTACGAGTTTCACCACGAATATATGGCACCGCTGTTTCACGATAAATGCAAAATTATGTACTATATACCGATACTGATAGCCTCATATACCATGTAGAGTGTGACGACGTATATGAAATTATTAAACGCGATATCGATAGATTTGATACGAGCGATTACTCTGTCGACAATCCATATCGCATTCCGCTCGCGAATAAAAAAGTTCCAGGTCTTATGAAAGACGAGAACAACGGTGCCATCATGACTGAATTCGTCGGGCTTAGAGCGAAAATGTACGCTTTAGGTGTGCAAGGAAAGAAGGATACGAAAAAGGCAAAGGGTGTCAAAAGTAACGTTGTGGCAAGATCCATAACTTTTGATGAGTACACGCGATGCTTAAACGGTGCTATTGAAATGACGCGCAGACAATCGTGCATCAGATCGAAATTGCACGAGGTGTATACGATATCGGAAACAAAAATCACTCTAAGTCCACACGATGATAAGCGGTATATCGTATCAGTTTCTACCGACACGCTCCCGTGGGGACATTACCGGTGTAAATAAAACATATCTTGTATGAATAATAATAATATTTAATATGTATAACATGTATAAAATGTATAATATATGTAATATGTCATATGTAATATATATAATATGTAAATATATCCATATGTAATATATAATATGTAAATATATTTGTAAAGAATATTTAATATACTTTAATGTATAATATATAATTTATATAATGTGTAATTTTATAATGTATAATTTATAATTTTATGATACATTGTCTTTATGAATTCACGAATTGTGTGATTTGCCAAGTCCCAACCATTTCACATAAACCTCGTTTCCCCTTTTGCGAAACACTTTTTCAACAAGGTGTACATTGGGATTAGCGATGCGATGCAGTTCGTATTCGTAGAATCCTCCAGCGATGAGCTCTCCGCGGGAATCCTCCAGTAGATACGTCACTGGATTAGTTTGCAGCACTTTGATAATTTTAAAGACCTCCGTCGTCCAGTTCGGTGTGAAACCTTTTTCAAATATTGTCTTGAATTTGCTCACGCGTACCGTATCGCCTACTGTGAATTTTGTGGGACCCGCGATCTTTATCGCACTATACACCGTACCCAGGAGTCTTTCGGCGATCGCGGGGGTTACGTCAGCGGATCGCATGCCGATAGTGCGATGCTTACGCGCGTTGTAATCCGATACGAAACGGGGCAGAATTTCGATCCATTTACAGTTTCCGTTGTATGTAAACTGTTTCCACATGTCATTCTTCAATGTACGATTGAATCGTTCAACGACCGATGCCTTCATTACTGAATACGTAGAATAATGATTGATGTTGTGCTTCTTCAAAAGTTTCTGCACATCTGAGTTGTAAAATTCCTTTCCTTTGTCAGTCTGCAAATTTTTCGGACATCTTCTGTCGTCTCGAATTATCTTTGCAATTATCTTTGCGTCACCTCGTTCCCGCTCTTGGCTTTGAGCGGCATGGCCCATGCATGCTTACTCAGCACGTCGATGACAGTGAGAATGTAGTGGTAACCTCTGTTGAAGCGCGTATACGGACGCATCTCGACTACATCCGCCTGCCACAGGTCATCGTATCCATGTACTATGACGCGTCTTCGCGGAAAATTTCTTCTCGCCGGAGCGTGTAATTCTTCAACCAGCGATCGTTTCTCAGACATTCTTCGATTCTCGAATCTTTTTTTCAAATTCATTTAAAATAATTTGCACGTTATTCTGGAATGATGTTATCCGTCTTTCAATTTCATCAAGACGATCTTTCAAATCTTGAACACTCTGCTGCATATATCGTTTGTTTGCTGCCTCAGTATCCTCCACTGGTAGCGCTAAACGTCGAATCTTACGCGACTTTGCGTCAAAGTCGGCTGCAACTCGACAAAGAGCGTTATCGCGCAAGTAATTTCTGAACAATCCACGGCACTGATAGTGCGATTTGCTTCCTTCTCCGAGCGACAGTCCAAACTTGTTGATCGACATTTCGATGTCGACTGATCGACGTGTATAGATCGCGATCAATTTATAATCAGTCCGGCTTCGCGAAGTTCTTCGATAATCGATAGAATCTCATTATCGTGGCCGTTGTGACCTGCTTGATGCGAGGTTTCGAGCAATCGAAAACGGTCTACAAGTTCGTTGGGATCGTCCCAATGTACGTAATCAATCCTGTTGTCGGTTAATGACATGGCACACGACAAATCGAGTTTTTTCTTTATACCGGTCCCAACCTTTTTACCCAACACCAATGGTGCGATGATGTTCTTGTACTTGTGTCCCTTGTTACCCAATACTTGATTACCAGCGTTATGACCACGCCGATAAGCGTTTGTTGTCAACAGAATGCTCTTGTAAGTCTGTATGTCGTCACCAGTGCATATACTTTCGTTGGGAAACTTCATAAAGATCAATTCGTACAGTCCTGGTATTCCATCGTATCTATTTCCATCTATAATTATGTCGTCGTTTTTGCTTAAGGTGATACGTTTGTCACCGAGCATCGTTCCCTCGTCGCTAAAGTATACTCCATACACGACGTCTATGTGACGGCTTTCTTACCACTCAAGACAGCTTTCAGATATTTCTTTCCCAACGGACCATAGTTTGCATGTAGTTTTTCTTGCCCCTCGGATGTTTGAAGCAGATGTCGGATGGATGTTACAAGTGGTTCATTGGCAATCTCGAATACTTTTTCGACGGATGGAGCGTGGTCGTACGATAACTCGCGCGATCCTGTTATTTCAGACATTTCGTTCAATGTGGATGGTACAGTTTTCGATCTATTCAACGCTGATTTCACAGGTGTGGAAGACTGTATAGGACTATCGTACGAAGCGTTCGGTCGTTTTTGCTTCGGTTTCGGTTCCTCGCTTTTTTCCGAAAAGAATGCTTCAGTCTTGATAGGATCCTTGGACGATTCAACTGTATTTTCGACAATTTGTTTCAACGGTTCGGTAATAGGTTTAAAGTGTCTCTCCAACGCGATCTCCTCGTCCATTTTACCAGTTTTCAAAGCGCGATACTTTTTACGAATTGAATCGCTCGTTTTCGCAATCTCTATGGCTATCTTCTCATGATCTTTGTCGCTGTCCATGTTGCACAGTTAGCGTATCGATGACAACTGATCGCTTCACGGTACCGCAAAGTCATTAAATCCTTTTTTGTATTGTCCATTAGTAAGCGCACTGTCCTTATCAATTACGAGAAATCCATACTTTTGCTGCCAACATTTACAACACAAATCGCAGAAATCTTCGTATGACATGTCGGTATTTACATAATCGTTGTACACGCGTTTCAGGTTGGTGCCCATCCTGCTTAAACAGAATCAACAGATTTGCATTGTCACGTATAAGAAGCTTCGGTATCTTTGCATACGTCTGACAGAGATAGAAGCAGTCAACGTTCGCGTGTCGACCCATTGCAAAATAATCTCTTATCGCGTCTTGCTTGTCGCATGCCACGTCATCAAAGATAAATATTGAATTCGGAAGCGCCTCGCTCAGCGGAATGATTTCGCTGTTATTGGAGAATGTAAAATAGTTTATTTCTTCGACCGGTGCTAATAAATTTTCGAGATATCGATACTTTGGCTGTTGCAGAGATTTCGAGTAGACGTGTACATTCTCGAAGCGTACGCCGTTTGGGCTCTCGAGCAAGCTTATGAGAACGTTGGTTTTACCGCAGTTCGACGGGCCGCAAATGATTGCGCGAATAGAACATACTCGGTAGCATGTTGCCATGCTTGCGCATCTCTTTATTGGTTTGCACTTTACCCTCGATATTCGTCACTTTGATATACTGCGACTGGTGCACGAACCGCATATTTTCTCGTTCCACAGGAAACTGGAAAAAGATATCGCAAGCGGGCCTATTTATAGAACTACGTAGAGCGTAATCGCTCAGTAATCAAAATGTTTCTCATCGTGTCGAATGATTTAACCTCTAAAGAGTTGGAATATATACCAAAAATTGTTTTACTGCGAGAGTTTGAGAATTGTATAGATCTGCTGTGGGATAGACTCCCTGAGCATATACGAGCCAATTCGGAGGTACAACGACACCGTCGGTGTCTCAAGCATTACAATTTGCCGAGTCATCAAACGCATATCGACGGTCCAGCGCCGTTGATAAAGAATTGTAGCGAATGTTGTCGAGAGGCAGAGGTTTGTTAAATAAAGTGATAAATGCGCTTCCTTTCGAATTGCACATTCCCGGTTATCAGTTTTGTGGACCGTGTACGCGTTTGGAGAAACGATTAGCTAGAGGCGACAGAGGTATTAATCCCTTGGACACGGCGTGTCGCGAACACGATATAGCGTATTCGCACAACAACGGTCTCACTGAACGGCACGCGGCTGATAATATACTCGCTGAAAATTCGCGGAAACGCATTACCGCAAGAGATTTGTCTCTCACAGAGAGAGCCGCCGCGGGTGCGTACAGCAACGACAAATGCGTGCACACGATACGCGAGTTTTCACCGAATGTCCCACCAGGATATACTCTCTAAAATTTTTGGAGTGAAGTTTTCACTCTAATTCTGGAGCCGCTGACCAGTTCACTCCACATGAAACAAATATTCACTTTAATAGAGTGAATGTATTCACACCAAAACAAAAGGTGAAAAGATTCACTCTTATTTTTAAAGTGAAATCGTTAACGCTCTAAACTTCACTCCAATTTGAAGTGCAAAAATCGCGTCGATTCGCGTCTAATCAGTGTAGCGACGTACGTGTGAAGCAAGCGACGAACGTGTGAAAGAGAAGTCTTGTGAGGACACTCGAGCGGGTCGGACGTGTTTCGTTCCGTCTCTCAGTGACATTGAAGAAATCGAAGAACAATAAAATTGCAACAACTGATTTTTCAAAAAATTGCCATTGCAAACACTTATGGACTAATGTATATTGCAAACACTTATATGGACTAATGTATTTTTATAATAAAGACTATATATATATATATATGAAGTATTTTTATAATAAAGATATATTTTTATAATAAAGATGTATTTTTATAATAAAGATTATATAGATATATGAAGTAACTCGAGAGCGTCAAATTATTTAATGAAATATTCTCTCTTTCATTATAGATACTGAAATTTACTTGCATTAACTATCGGTCAATTTTTATCTTGATATACGGTTTTCGCCTCTTCTCATCAATCTGCGCGCATAGTCTATACACCGTTCGGCATTTACACTGTAAAATAAAATGCGGGAACCAAGCTGAAAATCGGTCGAAAATTGCAAGTAAGTTCCCACTGTCTCATAACTTACTGAATTCTCACTCTAGTAGAATATTAAAATCCTCATTCCATTCGAGAGAACCGTGTCACTCTTTTTAGAGTTGAAGAATCAATCCAATGAAGAGTGATAAATTTCACTCGTTCGAAAAGCGAAATTTCATTCCATTTCGATTGGCGGTATTTTCATGAATATTTGGAGTGACTTTTCAATCCAAAAGAGTGAGATTTCACTCTAAGAAATTTAGAGAGTAAGATATCGGAAATGCCGACGCAGATCATTTACCTTCCGAGCGTCGTACGGAGCATTACGGATCTGACGATTCGCATGGTGGATCAAGACGGTCGATTGCTCGATTTTCATGGAGAGGAGATGACCGTTAGATTGCATGTACGGAGACGACGGCGCTAACGTGAGATGCTTGTACTGAATGAACAACCGAAACAGACGAGAGATTTTAACGGAGAGACTTCATCTAGAAAAAAACTTACTGCGTCCAACGTTGCATTTTTAAAGTCGTTGGGTTTTATCGTACGAAATGGTTGATATCTTGAACATTGTCGGTGAGCCGATCTTTGACGATCGCATCGTCAAGTTTGAAATTCGTATGTACAATCCATACGCCAATACGACGTTTGCACATAGCGACGAGATACAAATACCCATACAGCAGCAGGATTTATACACGTTGCCATGCAAAAGTTTTCTCTACATTGAAGGAAGATTGACCGTAAAGAAGAAGGACCAAGAGACGCCAACAACGCTTGGAAATAATTGCATAGCGTTCATGTTTGATGTAATTCGGTATGAACTCAACAGTGTGGAGATTGATCGCAACAGAAATGTTGGGATTACCAGTACCCTCAAGAACTATGTATCGCTGACGTATGACAAGTCTTTGATTGCGTTGAACGCTGGATGGGATTCTAGATCCGATATAACGGAAGGTTACTTTAACTTTTGCGTACCGCTCAACATGCTGTTGGGCTTTTGCGAGGATTACAAACGCGTGATTGTGAACGCTCGCCATGAATTGATTTTGATACGAGCGCGCAACGATAACAATTGTATACTGGGAAATCCTGCGACGGAACCGGAGGTTGAACTGATCAAAGTGCAATGGCGGATGCCTCATGTTATGCTAAACGAGATCAATAAACTATCAATGCTGCGAGCATTGGAAAGCGGTCGTTATCTCAGTATGAGTTTTCGCTCATGGGATCTATACGAGTATCCTCTGTTACAGAGTACGACGAAGCATTCATTGGCTGTCAAAGCGGCGACTCAACTCGAGAAGCCACGTTACGTTATTTTTGCTCTTCAGACCGGTCGAAAGAATATCATGTCTCAAGATGCAAGTGTGTTTGATGATTGTAAATTGAGTAATGTGAAGCTTTATCTCAATTCAGAGTTTTATCCGTACGGTGATTTGAATCTCGATTTCGACCAAAAGAGATACGCTCTCCTGTTTGATATGTACGCGCGTTTTCGTAAAGCATATTACGGAATCGACTGCTTCGAAACGCTGCTCAATGTACTCTCGTTTATCAAGAAAGGACCGTTTACGGTCATTGACTGCTCGCGACGAAACGAATCCGTCAATAGCGCTACCGTGGATGTGCGAATAGAGTTTGACTGCAAGGAGAATGTACCCGCCAATACTACCGCCTATTGCCTCATCATACATGATCGTGTTATCGAATACTGCCCGCTGTCCAACGTAGTGTAAGATTATGTAAATTGCATCGTCAGCAATTATCTTCAATTTAAGAGAGATTAACACTGACATGAGTGCAGTTTCGAATAAATGCTCGTCATGATCATACCAACGTTTGTGGATCTACAAGGATTCGTCGTAGACAAGAAATTTATCATCAAGGAAGTAGCAGTGCTCAGAAGAGGAACTGTTATCACACACTACATTTTTTCATGTCCTATGCCATGGAATTTACTGACAAGATTCGATAAATCTTGCGCTTCCTGGTTGAGTGCTTATCACCATGGATTGCGATGGGAAGACGAGATGGTCCCGTACAGCATGGCGAAACGTCTAATCACAGAGGCTGTAATAGAAGACGATGAATCTCTCGTATATGTAAAGGGGCTTGAAAAACGACAATGGCTATCCGATATACTCGTACTCGATTGCAATAATGCGATCGTTGAAACTCTAGATGCGCATTACGAAGATGTAGAATCCCTACGTAATATAGATCCTTGTAATACAATACGGTGTGGAAGACACGCTAAGAATTGTGCTTCGCAAAATGTATTTGAAATATTCAATTGGTGGTCGCAACATCAGGAATAATTGTAAGATTTTTGAAATAAATGTAAGATTTTTTATATAAATAAATACGTTTTATTTCCGTTATCCTTATCACCCATATAATAGATATAAGTCAAAAGTAGACTGGTAACTGTGTACAATGTACCGATAGCTGCTTGATATCTGTTTATAGCAGTTCGATAGCTGTTTGATAGCTGTTTGATAGCTGTTTGATAGTTGTTCGATAGCTGTTCGATAGCCGTTCGATAGCCGTTCGATATTCGTATAACTGCGCTTCAAATGCTGCAATAATGGATAAAAAAAAATTTGGAAAAAACAACGGTGTTATAAGTACATAATTAAATAAGTAAATAAATAAATGAAAAATAATAACATTAAAAGAGTTTATGTCAGAGTATTCGCATTTAGTCACCTTCTTTCGCTTCCATCCATCCTTATTCGCGCGTTATCGTATAGTAAAACGCGCTGCGACAGCGTCATCGCGTGCGACAGCATCACCGCGTGTCGTATCCGTATTGAGCATATACGCACTCTTTAAGATAATTAAATGATAAGAAACAATTATATTATTAATTAACAAATATGAAAAAAATAATTATATTGTTACTGCTTTAAAATACATTTTTAAATAAAGGTATCAGTGTTCTTTGTTCCTTCCTTCCTCATTCGCGCGGTATCGTGTAACGCGCTGCGCCAGCGTTATCGCGTGCGACAGCCTCATCGCGTGCGGTATCCGTATTGCGCGCTCTTTAAATTATTTAATTCATTAGAACAAAAAATAATGGAAATTATTTATTTTTATCGAATTATTATTATTATTATTATTATTATTATTACTGCTGCATAAA
>NW_017276008.1:33941-34534 GCF_001594065.2 Cyphomyrmex costatus
AACTATCAATTCCTGTTCATCTAAGTGAAAGCTTAACTGTAAAAATTTTTTTAAAAAAAGCGATGTTTATATGAAGTTAAAATAGTCTAACATTTTAAAATTAAAAGACTCACATGATTGTCAAGAATTGATTGTGTCGATAGCAATCTCATGTTGAAATATTGTAAAATTCCATTAAACTGTTCAGAAAACTAAAGGAAAAAATAAAAAAAACGAATCTAAATTAAAAAATATTATGAAAACAATATCAATGTAATACTCACATGAAAATCAATAAAATTATAAAATTATATATAAGAGATACAAAAAATTTAAGTAAATACAAAAGGCTATTAAGAGTCAACGCTGTTAACAGTGCGTAATAATATATTCGAGTAAGCAAAATTCAGAAATACCTTCTTATATAGAAAATCTTCTGAAATTAATTAAACATTGTTACTTGTTCTTTAAGTTTTAAGATTAACATATAAATTCAGTTATAGCACTAATATATATTACTTGGATAACTTGCTGCAATGTATTTTCTGCGAGTAGTTCATTGATTACAAACCGTTACAACCGTAAGGAGAAAGAAACAATCAAAATAATGTCAA
>NW_017276008.1:40130-40834 GCF_001594065.2 Cyphomyrmex costatus
ATCGAAACGTTCGACATAATATCTATGTTATAGATTTTAAGATTATATTTTTACGCACTGCTAACAGCGTTGACTCTTAACAGCCTTTTGTATTTACTTAAATTTTTTGTATTGTTTTTGAAACATATAAGAGTCTATAATTCAATTATATTATTAATTTATTAATTTTATATAAGAGATGTTATTCCTTCAAGATTAAAATGCAAAGTGATCGAAACATGAGCAGTATAATGGAAAATTGTACACAAAGTCAAAATTTAAATCCTTTATATGCTGAATTGTTCTCATAATTCGTGTTGTTTTCAATTATCTCTGTTTAAGTTTGTTTAATTGTGATTCTTTCTTTCTTTTAATGATGTAATGTTTATTGATTTTTCCATTTTGATTTTGTGTACAATTTTCCATTATACTGCTCATGTTTCGATCACTTTGCATTTCAATCTTGAAGGAATAACATCTCTTATATATAATTTTATAATTTTATAGATTTTCATGTGAGTATTACATTGATATTGTTTTCATAATATTTTTTAACTTAGATTCGTTTTTTTTATTTCTTCCTTTAGTTTTCTGAACAGTTTAATGGAATTTTACAATATTTCAACATGAGATTGCTATCGACACAATCAATTCTTGACAATCATGTGAGTCTTTTAATTTTAAAATGTTAGACTATTTTAACTTCATATAAACATCGCTTTTTT
>NW_017276008.1:40888-44084 GCF_001594065.2 Cyphomyrmex costatus
ATTGATATTGTTTTCATAATATTTTTTAATTTAGATTCGTATTTTTTATTTTTTCCTTTAGTTTTCTGAACAGTTTAATGGAATTTTACAATATTTCAACATGAGATTGCTATCGACACAATCAATTCTTGACAATCATGTGAGTCTTTTAATTTTAAAATGTTAGACTATTTTAACTTCATATAAACATCGCTTTTTTTAAAAAAATTTTTACAGTTAAGCTTTCACTTAGATGAACAGGAATTGATAGTTTGAACATCTTATGCTTGCAATTTTATTATATTAATATCTTTATTTATATATTGATAAGGACCCGAATATAGGGTCGAAACGTCTATAATTACTTTGTATTTATTAAATTAAAAATTTTACACACGACGTTCTTGTGTTGGCTCTTAATTGGCTATTATTTCTTAGTATATTGATTTAATCATATGAGCCTATAAACTATTTTGTTTTATTTCATATATCTATCTTTTGTAATAGAAGCTGCATAAGAAGAAGATGACATGAGAGAGACGGTGAGTACACATGGTAAGTATAGCGCGGCGGCGGCGCGGGCGGCGACCTGGCGGCTATTGACCCCGCGGTGACCACGCGGACCCCGCAATTCTTCCCGCGCGAATTTCCCGCGACGTCAGCACCTGTGACGTCATTTTACTCCCCGTCATCCCTCTGCGACGTCACCTTCCCCTTCCGTGACGTCATACCCCTCGACGTCATCACCCTCTCCTCCCTGTGAAGTCATACCCCTCGCCCTGTGACGTCATTCTCCTTCCCTCCCGTGACGTCATACCCCTCTCGCCCTGTGGCGTCATCCCCTCCCAGTGACGTCATACCCCCTCGCCCTGTGACGTCATCCTCTCCCCGTGACGTCATACCCCCTCACCTGCAAACGTGATGTCATCCCCCTCCCCTGCCGTGACGTAGACCCCGCGCCTCGGGTTTCCCTCGCCCCTCACCCCCTCTCAGAGGACCTGAGTTAGAACCCGCCTATATACTCTACTATAATATAATATAATATAAAAATAAAACAAATGAAGGACTCTTTCTTTAAAAACATTATAAACATGGAAATGGCATTGTAAGAGTCAAACGAAAAGAAAATTAACAACAAATTAATACATATATTCTAAAATTAATGAACATATAAAATTTACATAAATGTAACGATTAAGAAACAGACGTTAATTACGTTACTAGTTTCGACCACCAAATCTGGTCCTCTTCAGATGAAACACTTTACGTTGAAATGTACAAAATTATGGAAAAACATCAATACATAAGAAAATCTTGTGCGTAGTTAAATATATAACTGAAAAAACAATAGAATGAACATATATTAATTAAAAGATTGTAATCTTAAATTCTAAGAATAAAAATTAACGAAGCGCAAAACATACCAAAAAATTTGCAAATCTATACGTGAAAATATTAGTTGGTCCGTGTATCCATATATTTACAAAAATAGTCATAATGATAAATGTCACACAATAAGAAAACAGTAAAAAATTTTTTCTTTAAAAAACTTATGTCAGAAATATTACAAAAATTGTCGAAGTACATCTTGAGATAAAAAGTTATACATGGAAAACTATACATGGAACACGTCAAACATCCTCAACGGACCAATTCCAACTAAATAACGAACGGCAACAACTGATACAGAAAGATCAAATTTTGTTTACAATGGGTATATATGCTTCATGAAGACCTTCCGTGTCGGTTTGTAAGTTTAGGCTAAGTTTCTGTTTTTTAATATTTAACATTTCTGAGACCAATCACTTCCTGTAACAAGGTTCCTCATCAAGAATTTCCACATCGTCCCACCGAAATGTGGAAATTCTTGATGAGGAACCTTGTTACAGGAAGCGATTGGTCTCAGAAATGTTAAATATTAAAAAACAGAAACTTAGCCTAAACTTACAAACCGACACGGAAGGTCTTCATGAAGCATATATACCCATTGTAAACAAAATTTGATCTTTCTGTATCAGTTGTTGCCGTTCGTTATTTAGTTGGAATTGGTCCGTTGAGGATGTTTGACGTGTTCCATGTATAGTTTTCCATGTATAACTTTTTATCTCAAGATGTACTTCGACAATTTTTGTAATATTTCTGACATAAGTTTCTTAAAGAAAAAAATTTTTACTGTTTTCTTATTGTGTGACATTTATCATTATGACTATTTTTGTAAATATATGGATACACGGACCAACTAATATTTTCACGTATAGATTTGCAAATTTTTTGGTATGTTTTGCGCTTCGTTAATTTTCATTCTTAGAATTTAAGATTACAATCTTTTAATTAATATATGTTCATTCTATTGTTTTTTCAGTTATATATTTAACTACGCACAAGATTTTCTTATGTATTGATGTTTTTCCATAATTTTGTACATTTCAACGTAAAGTGTTTCATCTGAAGAGGACCAGATTTGGTGGTCGAAACTAGTAATGTAATTAACATCTGTTTTTTAATCGTTACATTTATGTAAATTTTATATGTTCATTAATTTTAGAATATATGTATTAATTTGTTGTTAATTTTCTTTTCGTTTGACTCTTACAATGCCATTTCCATGTTTATAATAATATAATATAATAATGATAATAATAATAAAAATAATAATAAAAATAATGAAGTCCGTAATTTCTGAAAATTAAACAAAAGACGTACATTAATACGCGGTATAGATGGTTTTATCAAATATTAGTATGAATATAAATGTACTTACAGTTCCAATCCTCCTGCTCAGGGTCCACCTCATTCTTCCATGACAATGACATTTCATCGTTATCACTGTCATTCTTCCTCCTCCTTAGTCTCCTACCATTTCTTCGACCAATTCTTCTAACATCCGCCTCTGTTTTCTTCATAGATTCAATTATAATATCCAACACACCGCTAATCTGGGTGATGACATTAGCGGTACCATGTCTGGAAGAAAAGAAGGTAAATATCTAGAAAAGGGGAGCCCCCCCGATGATCTTGACCTTGACATATGTTGTCAAGGTCATGGCCCTGAGTAACCTCCCGCAGGTTTTAGGTGGCGGTCACTGTCCGTTAAAAAGTTATTAACAAAAAAAGTTTCAAAATTAACGTACCATTTCTCGGAAATTATACATATTAACGTATAATTTCTGCCATATATGTATTATAACAAGTTCTATTTTACATCTCCTTCTGTTTA
>NW_017276008.1:44129-53523 GCF_001594065.2 Cyphomyrmex costatus
ACAGAGGTCTGCCCCGACAGTACTATCATAGCAACAGTATAATCGTAGAAGTCGTGTGCCCCTTCGCAGGGAGTTGGGGGAGGTGAGAGTTACTTCGCGTGGAAAGTTTAACGTTTCTAAACAGAAGGAGATGTAAAATAGAACTTGTTATAATACATATATGGCAGAAATTATACGTTAATATGTATAATTTCCAAGAAATGGTACGTTAATTTTGAAACTTTTTTTGTTAATAACTTTTTAACGGACAGCGACCGCCACATAAAACCTGCGGGAGGTCACTCAGGGTCATGACCTTAACAACATATGTCAAGGTCAAGATCATTGGGGGGGGCTCCCCTTTTCTAGATATTTACCCTAAAGAATATAAAATTAATAATGCGAATCAGTAGAAATTATATCAACATTAGGATGAATAAATTTTAATAATTATTTCAATCAAGACCAATGCTGTCAAGCAGAAATGGTATAGCTCGAATACACTAATCAATTATAGAATTAATACTATAATACTAATTAATTATATTAATACTTTAATACTAATTAATTATAGAATTAATACTTTAATACTTATACATTGTCTCATTCAGGGGATTATCCGCGCTGAGGTCAATGTTTATTGACAGTGTATTGGATGCTTCCCGCTCAGCGTTTGTCACCATTGCTTGTAAATTCAACGCATTAGCCATTAATTCATCGCTTTTATTTTTTAGCAGATTTGCCTGCATGTTAATATTGTTGATATTACCAATCAAACGATTAATTTGAGCCATTATAAACACGCGAATGAAACAGTATAGAAACTCACTGACTGACAGACTGACAGACTGCGAGGGTTGTGCGAAGTTTTATACTAAAGATGTACGTGAAAAATATGATATCATTTTGAAAAATAACTCCAGCATCATTTCAAATTCAGTATCTCCATGCAAAGGTGCAATGCCTTGGTTAAAGATATATCATCTTAATCAAAAGTATACCTCAGCTAAAAAGTATACGAGAAGACATCGCGGTCAAACGATTCCATAAAGAAACTTCAGCACCTTTTATCCATAAAGAAACTTCAGCATCTTTTATCCATTGCAGCATTTGAAGCATATATTATGTGTATATTAAACAGCTATTGAAAAACTATTGAACAGTTATCGAACGGCTATCGAATAGCTATCGAACAGCTATTGGTACACTGTAAACAGCTATGGAACAGCTATCGAACAGCTATCGGTACACTGTAAACAGCTATTAAACAGCTATCGAACAACTATTGAACAGCTATTGAACTGCTATCAGACGGCTATTGAACAGCTATCGAACGGCTATCGAATAGCAATCGAACAGCTATCGGTACACAGTAAACAGCTATGGAACAGCTATCGAATAGCTATCGGTACACTGTAAACAGCTATCGAACGGCTATCGAACGGCTATCGAACAGCTATAAACAGATATCAAGCAGCTATCGGTACATTGTATACAGTTACCAGTCTACTTTTGACTTATATCTATTATATGGGTGATACGGGTAACGGAAATAAAACGTATTTATTTTAAAAAATCTTACATTTATTTCAAAAATCTTACAATTATTCCTGGTGTTGCGACCACCAGTTGAATATTTTGAATACATTTTGCAAAGCACAATTCTTAGCGTGTCTTCCACACCGTATTATATTACAAGCATCTATATTACGTAGGGATTCTACATCTTCGTAATGCGCATCTAGAGTTTCAACGATTGCATTATCGCAATCAAGAATGTTAGCTAGCCATTGCCGTTTTTCAAGTCCTTTTACATATATGAGAGCTTCATCGTTTTCTGTTACAGCCTCTATGATTAGACGTTTCGCCATGCTGTACGGGACCATCCCGTCTTCCCATCGCAAACCATGGTGATAAGCACTCAACCGAAAGCGCAAGATTTGTCGGATCTTGTTAGTAAATTCCATGGCACAGGACATGAAAAAATGTAGTGTGTGATAACAGTTCCTCTTCTCAGCACCGCTACTTCCTTGGCGATAAATTTCTTGTCCGCGACGAATCCTTGTAGATCCACAAACGTTGGTATGATCATGATGAGCATTTATTCGAAACTACACTCACATCAGTGTTAATCTCTCTTAAATTGAAGATAATTGCTGACGGTGCAATTTACATAATCTTGAGCACTACGTTGGACACCGAGCAGTATTCGATAACACGATCGTGTATGATGAGGCAATAGGCGGTAGTATTGGCGGGTACATTCTCCTTGCAGTCAAATTCTATTCGTACATTCACGGTAGCGCTCTTGACGGATTCGTTTTGTCGCGAGCAGTCGATGACCGCAAACGGTCCTTTCTCAATAAACGAGAGTACATTGAGCAGCGTTTCGAAGCAGTCGATTCCATAATATGCCTTACGAAAACGAGCGTACATATCAAACAGGAGAGCGTATCTCTTTTGGTCGAAATTGACATTCAAATCACCGTACGGATAAAACTCTGAATTGAGATAAAGCTTCACATTACTCAATTTACAATCGTCAAACACGCTTGCATCTTGAGACATAACATTCTTTCGACCGGTCTGAAGGGCAAAGATAACGTAACGTGGCTTCTCAAGTTGAGTCGCCGTTTTGACAGCCCATGAATGCTTCGTCGTACTCTGTAACAGAGGATACTCGTACAGATCCCATAAGCGAAAACTCATACTGAGATAACGACCGCTTTCCAATGCTCGCAGCATTGATAGTTTATTGATCTCGTTTAGCATAACATGAGGCATCCGCCATTGCACTTTGAACAATTCAACCTGCGGTTCCGTCGCAGAATTTCCCAGTATACAATTGTTATCGTTGCGCGCTCGTATCAAAATCGATTCATGGCGAGCGTTGACAATCACGCGTTTGTAATCCTCGCAAAAGCCCAACAGCATGTTGAGCGGTACGCAAAAGTTAAAGTAACTTTCCGTTATGTCGGATCTAGAATTCCATCCAGCGTTCAGCGCAATCAAAGACTTGTCATACGTCAGCGATACATAGTTCTTGAGGGTACTGGTAATCTCAACATTTCTGTTGCGATCAATCTCCACACTGTTGAGTTCATACCGAATTTCATCAAACATGAACGCTATGCAATTATTTCCAAGCGTTGTTGGCGTCTCATCGTCCTTCTTCTTCACAGTCAATCTTCCTTCAATGTAGAGAAAACTTTCGCATGGCAACGTGTATAAATCCTGCTGCTGTATGGGTATTCGTATCTCGTCGCTATGTCCAAACGTCGTATTGACGTATGGATTGTACGTACGAATTTCAAACTTGACGATGCGATCGTCAAAGATCGGCTCACCGACAATGTTCAAGATATCAACCATTTCGTACGATAAAACCCAAGGACTTTAAAAATGCAACGTTGAACGCAGTGAGTTTTTTTCTAGATAAAATCTCTCCGTTAAAATCTCTCGTCTGTTTCGATTGTTCATTCAGTGCAAGCATCTCACGTTAGCGCCGTCGTCTCCGTACATGCAATCTAACGGTTATCTCCTCTCCACGAAAATCGAGCAATCGGCCATCTTGATCTACCATGCGAATCGTCAGATCCGTAATGCTCCGTACGACGATTGGAAGGTAAATGATTTGCGTCGGCCTTTTCGATATCTTATATCCTGGTGAGACAATCGGTGAAAACTCGTGTATCGTGTGCACGCAATTGTCGTTGCTGTACGCACCCGCGGTCACGTTGCATTCGATACGAATAATATTTACGTTGATGATATTTATCGGTACGTCCGATTCATGCCACTGTTGCGGTTCGAGTACGCGATCCGATGAAAATCCCAACACATGTCCAATATTGTAAGGTTTGGTGAAATTTATCGGATAGGCGCATTTGATCTCACTCCTCATCGTATCATTGACGCGAATCACCAGCGGAAACTCTTCGTCCTCCTTACGCTTTGCACCACGAGAACGTAAAATTTCACGCTTCAAATACCGCTCTATATCGCGCAGTTCGTACGATCCTTCGGGAATGTCAATTTCATCATTGTCAAAGTAAAACTTGTTGTTTGTCGAATTTACATTGGCTAGAGTGTAGTATGTTTCAAAGTCAGTCAGACCAAGCTCGCAATCATCATCGCTCAAATCTACCGCCGGAAAATAGCTCACAGCTAGAACACTACTTTTGCCCGTCAGCGTAAACGTCAGCAACATGTTTGAACGAATACTGAGTTGAACCGCGCAATGTCAGTCTTTAAATTGTTTATCACTCGTCCGAAGAAACTGTAGACACAACTGTCCGCAATTTCTATGATTGTAACGTTGATAATGCATACGATTGTACTGGATTACACAGTCTGTTAGATATCGCTCGAGTTCCTTCGGCGGCCGGAGGTTGCCAAAACTATCGAAATATGACATGATTCGACCTTTTCGCGTACGCTACCCAATGCGTTCCGGGTCCCTCAGCGTTGTCTAGATTCACTATGCCGCTCTCGTTTCGACGTACTCCTTCCACCGGTAATGTCATACGCATAAAGATACCTTTGAAATACGGAATGCGCATACATTTTGCAAGTTGTAGTAGTTGCACGTTGGTAGTTACACCCGTTAGTAGTATAGATAGGTATGTTCCATCTCCACAGACGTGAGTTAGAACCGTCCACGGATGGGATAGCCAATGGCGTTGCTCGTTTTTGTTTGTGTGCGTGAGAGTTTGCGTATGTGCATGTGAATTAGAAAGCAAGCGGGGGAAATCGAAGGTCGTGTCTCGCTGGTGGAGGCGCCCGGGCGCGGTCGCGGGCGCGGTCGCCACGCGCTTGCCGCGGCGAGCGAGCGAAGCGAGGTTATTTCTCTCGCCGCGCGCGCGACGCACGAGCCCGCGAGATGCCCCGTCGCCCCACATCTATAACAGGCGCCGGACCTATCCACAGCGCTGGTGCAGCTCGCTCTGACGTGGCCCAACTCCATGCATTTGAAACACTGGAGTGGGCGAACCGGGAGGAGCTGCATCCGCGCGTTCACCCAGCCAACCTGTACCCTTCCATTATCAGAGAGGGGCTTCGCCGCTTCACGGGGCAGCAAACCCATGCTGTCCCCATGCCGGAGGGGGACACCTTGATGTCCCCTACTCGTACGTCCGACGCAGAGCAGCCCCCGGCCGACGACACGGCGACCGCCAGTTCCTCGGCGGTCATCGAGTCGTCCAGGCCGGAGACCCTCATCTTCACGGTCTTCATCAAGCGCGCGACCCTGATGTCGTCGCGCTCAGCGAAAATTTTCTTCATCTCATCCGCCAACTTGGCGGCCCTCTCGGCGTCCCCGGCACCCCGGACCTCCAGAACCAGAGCGCTCGTAATGGCCCTCCGGATCCGGAGATCCGAGATGCCTAGTTCCACGAAGGGGACCGCGGCCTTGGACATTTTCATGGCCTCCGCGTATCCCCCCGGCGAAGCCGTCAACGTAACGGCGGCGGTTTGCGGCCTCCTCACCGAGATCCTTTTACTCGGTGGGGAGGGCCGCCCCCCCGACACTGCCTTTCTTCCTCTGTTGCTCGGAGGGGGCCGCCTTCTTTACGACTCTCCCCCGAGCCCCCCTGAACCTCACAACGGTCTCGGGGGTCTCCCCGCTCCTAACGGGTGCCAGCGCAGTCGCACGGCCCGCCCCTTCTGTGGAGCGGACCCGCGCACTTGGCACCGGAACACCCCTCGGACCGTCAACCGAAGGCCCGGCCCCTGTGTCCCCATGACCGACGGCGGGGCAAGGGACTCGGCGGTGCCGCCTCCCCTCTTTCTTCTCCTCCGTCTACGCCTCGCCTTACGCCTCGCCTCACGCTGAACAGGGGTGCGGGACGACGACCCGCCCCCCCCTCCCGCCTGCGGGAATCAGTCCGAGACGGGAGAGTTCTCCTCTAACCACCTTGCCCACCACTCGGGCCAGGACGTCCTCCCCCTCCACACCTGGGGAGGACTCCCGGCCTCGGGAGGTGATCCTCTTCTTCTTCGCTTTAGGAGGGCTCTCCACCCTCCCTTGGCCCACCTCCTACCGTCGACATGGGGCAAGGCTGGGAGAGGGAGGTCAACCGGCCGCTCCGCATTGACCACCCCCTCGATCACCATCCTTGTGGGCCCGTCAAGTCTCCGCGACCTCCCCTTGAGTGGAGGTCTCCACGCTGTGGGGAGGTCCATCTCGAGGCCGCTCATCCCAGTCTCGGTCACGTCCTGCCGCGAGGAGGATGGAGGGGACACGCCCCTATCAACCCCGCTCCTGCTCGCCCTGCTTCTCAATCTTTGGGGAAGCACCTCCGCGCCCCCGCCCGTCTCACCGATAGCCGGGTTGACATAGCGCCGGACGCCCCAATCGGCGCACAGTAATCCGATGGAAGTTTCGGACCCACAATACTATTTCTCTGCTCGACTTTCTAAGACATGGTAATGAATTTTTTTTTAAAATGCGCAGAAAACACGAGGCTATTAGAAAACCGTGCGCTTATTTTGATACATGACACGTGAAATCCGTGAGTAACGGGTAAAGTTATGAAAGTATAAAATCATTGTAACATATGGCACAAACTTACGCGATTAAGTTAATAAATATTTGTAATAAAATAATAATTTTGTAACAATTCATTTATAACAATTTTACGATTTATTATTTATTACAAATGTAAGATCAGAATTTCAAAATTCAAAATGGCCGATCCAATATGGCCGACGAATTTTTCAAAATCAACCGAAGTTTCTTGAAACCTGTTATTGAAAGATAATATGACGGGTTCTCGCTCTTAGCGTGACCCAGGAATAACCAGCGAGGAGGTGGCGAGTAAATATTCCCATTTTTTTTTGTATTTTAAAGATTTTTTCATGTTTTTTTAATCTTTTTATGCGTTTATATATATATATATTTTTGTATTTTTAAGCAACTTTTTCATTTGTAATATATTTAAATTTTATATTTATGTATTTTTCCTATTTGCTTTGTTTTAACTTACAAACTTTAATTAGTTAATCAGTAATAATTCCTCTGCTTCGAGTGAAATGTCTGTCATCTTTTTTTCTGTTCGATTTCTTATGCTACTAATAAATGGATCTGATGAAATGAATAAATAGTGTATGACATCCTCGTTGCTCATTGTTCGATTACACATACGACTGTTGTTAGCTCTAGCAGTTTTAAAAACTTTGTTATTTGCTTCTAAAGCTTCTTCAGATAAGCTTCCGATGGACAGTCCCAGTGCATTTATAATTTGCCAACCATGAACAAGAACTTTGTGTACTGATGGTGACATTGGGTACCAGTCATATTTTCTGACATAAAGTTCACCCGTTTCACTGGCATATGTTTTAAATTTCTGCACGTCAATTTCACGGCCACAATTTAGAACATCTAAGATGTTTCTATACCTTGTAAGTAGATCAACATCGATACCAGTGATGTTTGAAATTGTTTCAGGATTTTTAAAAAACCTTCTGGAGGTGTTACCGTCATTAGTGGTACCATATCCCCGTTTCACGACGTCCACACTTATTCCTAAATATTTTTGTAACTCTTGTTGAAGTAAATATTTTCTCGCTAATTTAACGACCTTATTGTCTCCAGTTGCATAAAACTCCGTAAAATCTAAATTATATGCGACATGAAGAATATGTTCCAAAAATCGAATTCGGCAATGGAGTGGATGCAAGCCGAATTGCAAAAATTCTTCATGTATGGGAAGATTTCGAACGTAATTTAAATCATTACATAGACTTGGTGGAACATTACAGATGTTGCAGGAATTTGATGATGCCTGGCCCGTCAAAATATTACACGTTTTACCACCCATCATTGTGCATTTCATATTGTAGATGATTTTATAATCCCACCCGAGTACATTGGCGTTATATGGTTTTAAATCTGCAATTTGTTTCAAATAACGCTCGTATACTTCAAATGTATTTTTTGTCGTTTCTTTCGTAAACTCGAATTCGACAGGCCTGCAATATCTTACAGATGATGTCCTGCTATTTCTCCACATAAGTCTACGTTCTGCCCCTATTTGAATGGGAACAATAGAGACTTGAAAGACAGATTCATCGCATATTTCATCTGTAAAGCCTTCTTCATTATTTGCGCCTTGAGCTCCAATTCGTTGTTTAATCACTTGTTGACCTGATGCTCCATCCATACCCCATTTAATATCAAAGATCAACGTTGTATCTTTGAATGAATCAATGTTGTCATGATTTAATGTCATAAGTAATCTATCCGTAGTATGATTTAACAACGATTGAAGATCAATCTGCGCCTTTCGCTCGGTTATATATATATTTTCTGGATAACAGCGTTTTTTAGCCTCTACAAGATGCGAATAGGGGGGGTAAATTGTATCTTGGCACATATCCACATTATAAGATCGAAGTTCTTTATAGTCGCTTTTTGAGAGACATAAATCCATATACATGGCCAGTGCTTTATCAGCTTTCAATTCAAAGTTGTCATTTTCTTCCGGATTTTTCATGTTCTTGGAATGTTCCCTTAATGATTTTGCAATTAAAAGTTTCGCAAGATGTAACACCTGCTCTTCCCCTAATGCAGCCCTTGCTTCATTTGATTTTCTACGTTTTGCCTCAACGGAACATTCTTCGAATGGTTTTCGAGGTCTTCCGCCCTTACTCTGACCCATTTGCGAAGGTCCCGCTTGTGAACTGCACGCGCTGTCATCAAGTGTTACTTTAAATTGATTTGATAAAAATGCTTGATGGTGTCGCAAGAAATTACTTTTTTTTCGAGATGATGATGTCCAGTTCAAATTAAATTTCGTTATAAAACTGCTCTTCAATTTTTTTCAATTTCTTTATAAAAGCTATCTTCAAAATTGTTTTTACCTTTAATTTTACTCATCAATATATCTACCTTATTTTTGTTTTTACGTTTATCGTCCCATAACCACTCACACAGTTTCTCATGCTTAATTTCAAATGTCACCATATTTAGGGTTACCAACCATACTCTTTAAAGAGTACATGTACCCTTTTCGATGTCGGAAAACAGTGTACTCTTACTTTTCACTTATTGTACTCTTTTTTTAAAAATGAGACAGAATTTAAAAAATTATTATTTAATATTTATAAATTTATACGAAGTTATGCTTGGTTTGTACTAGGGTTGTGTTAGGTATTCATATAGTCAGTTCTTATTTGAAGACTGTCTTAATGTCTTAAGATGCGAATGCGGCCCTCTAATTGGTTCGTGACACCTAAAGACTGTACATATACATATATACGTTTGATACATAAAAGATTGAGTTTTTTTTAAATTCGAATTAATTTTAATTTTCCAATTTTAATAATGTTATATGTACGAATATAAGTCATTAAAACGCAAACAAATATTACTTTTATTATATCAACATATATTTGGATGTTACATTGCACACAT
>NW_017276008.1:53576-58498 GCF_001594065.2 Cyphomyrmex costatus
TTTTTTTTTTTTTTTTTGGAAAATGTACTCTTTTTGGCAACCAATGTACTCTTTTTCTGCGGCCTTGGGTTGGTAACCCTAACCATATAAAAATTCGTCGGCCATATTGGATCGGCCATTTTGAATTTCGAAATTCTGATCTTACATTTGTAGTAAATAATAAATCGTAAAATTATTATAAATGAATTGTTACAAAATTATTATTTTATTACAAATATTTATTAACTTAATCGCGTAAGTTTGTGCCATATGTTACAATGATTTTATACTTTCATAACTTTACCCGTTACTCACGGATTTCACGTGTCATGTATCAAAATAAGCGCACGGTTTTCTAATAGCCTCGTGTTTTCTGCGTATTTAAAAAAAAAATTCATTACCATAGAAAGTCGAGCAGAGAAATAGTATTGTGGATCCGAAACTTCCAGCGGACCACTGTGCGGCGGCCCGACGCCTCGCTCTCTCCTCCATCTCCTCCAGCCTCTTGCGGAGCTTCTCGTGCTCCCCCGTGCAGTTCCCAGTTTTGCCTTTTGAGTTCCACGGTCCGCCTGCGCAGGGCGCGGAACTCCAGGGACTCAGTGTCGGGCCGGGGCGAACCGCCACTGTTCCTCCCCACGCGCTCCCCCAGAACGTTCACGGCTGCGGTTAGGGCCGTGATCCCGTTGCAGAGGGCGCCCACTATTTGCCCACTAATGTTTTTCGATTTCTCGATATCTTTGGCAATGGTATCGAGAGATTCTAAACCTACCGAGAGAACCGTCCCGTCTGATTCCAATGCCAAGTCAAGGGCTACCCTCTCCGCGCCCATGAAGCTGCGTTCGTTCCTCTCGCTCGCAATTGGAGGCCGAGAAGGGGCGGCGACATACACGCCTCAACCTCTCGGCCTCTCTGCTGTCGCTGCGTCCGCTTCTCCGCGGTAAACTGACCCTCGTGTCCCTCCACGAGGGCTGGTCTACCGGGCTTCCTCTTCTTTCCAGAGGTGCCGGCCTCCGGGGGAGGCGGAGCCTCCTCCTCAGCGACCAGCATCTTCGGCCCCTCCACCTCCTCCTCCGAGGACACCAACACCGTGGCGGATGCCGTGGTCCCCCTCTTCGGAGGGTGCACGACGTCCTTTCTGGAGGAGGTGGATCGGTCCTCCCTCGTCCTCTTGTCCGGCCTTCGCTCAGTTCCCGATGTACTGGGCGAAGGCCGGACACTCCGGGACTCATGTGATCCGCCTTTGGAGCACATGGGCACGGCCTATAGGACCTATCCTTGGATTGCCCCTTAGAGGAGATCAAGGAGTCCGTGTTGGTTTCCTGCGATCCCCTCTCTCACTCCCGTAAGCCTAAGCACAGGGGGCGTAGAGTCCCCAAAAACTAGGACTCCACACGTGCCGTGCTTAACTACCCCCGCATAATTAAAGGAGTGGAGGACTGTGTCCCCCAGCTCCTTCTCTTCACACGCCTCCAATGTCACTCCTCCAGCGGAGGGGCGTACGGGGGCCTTATGCACCTCAGAGGAGGAAGGGGCACGGGCCGGGACCACCAGCCACCAACGCCACTTCCTCCTCCCGCTCCGGGCGCCCGGGGAACACCGCGAGTTATCCCTCATAATGTAACCCAGGCGCTCGGGGTCCTCCGGTAAGTAGTATTCTACTCCCTTTTTCACTACGACTCTCACCACCTCCGGGGGGAGTTATCCCCGTGGAGTTGTCCCCCGAATTGAGGCGAAAGTCCCAGATTTCTTTTCTCTCCCTCTTACCGAGGGAGAGATCACACACACATTCACCCCCATTCACATGGTCATGCATACTAAAAAGGGAAAAAGCCATTACTGATTTGATCCCACTCCCCGCAACGGCTCGCCAGCCAGGGTATACCCTCACCCGCCCACAGACATAACCTAGCAACCCCGGGGGGCTGACTATGCCTCGGGGCCCGGGAGACATTCAACCGGGCCACTGGGCTCCGAGCCCCTTACACAACGCGGGCTGAGGTGCTAGGCCCACGGCTTTCAGAGGTCCCCCCCTCCGACAAGGGAGGCACCGTTGCGGGTGGCGCCACCCGGCGGCCCCACGGACAGTTTGGGCGGGGGGCGGTGCCTTCCCCGCTCCCTCCCCGCCGTAGCGACCAGCACGCCCCCCGCTGGGAAGCCAAAGCCTCCAAAATGGGGGCCAATCACCTGCCCCCTGTCCACCTTTTAAAGACACCGTCGATAGACAGAGGGTACCTACGTCCACCCCCGGCCTGGGAATAAGTCCCAGCTGCCCGGGGGCAGGAGCCGCGCGCTCCGCCTCGTAAACGTCCGAGCGGCCGCGTGGCCCCGCCACTGGCGGACACAGGGCCCAAACCTTGGTATAAGTCCGAGCGGTCCCTCCACCCGCCCTCATGAGCCCGCGGGGTACAGAACCCCCAGCGGACCCGCGTCTCTACTTTCAATCGGGCGAAACACCCGCCAGAGCCCCCTAAAAAAATAGGGGGAGGGAGAGGGGGAATTTCTTCCCCGGCCTATCTCCCACCTCTAATCCACCCTAGGGTCCTAGATATCAGAAAAGCGCAACCGGCTTAAGTCAGTATCGCAAAATTACTAAGAAAAGTAATAAAAATGGCGTCGTTTGCAGACGAAATATGAAATCCACCAATGGTCTATTAGTCAGCCATTTTTAATACCACTGAATTAATGCATGATTGGCTGACTAATCAGGACGCGGAACATCGGTTGCGTTTCTCTGATATCTAAGACTCTACCCCACCTCCGAACATTTCAGAGGCCCTCGCTTCGGGGCCCTCAGAAGAGGGCCCGGAGGGACTCTACCCATCTAACAACACCTTCCCTAACCCCGCCCCCGGCCCCGACCTGGGAATAAGTCCCAGCGGCGCGGGGGCAAGGGCCAAGTGTCCGCCCAGGTGGTCACCCGGCCCCACTCACGGAAGAGCGGGGCCTTGGACTTGAAGTCCAAGCGGCCCCCCGCCCTCCCCTACGGGCCCGCGAAAGGCGAAGTCTCTCACGGGCCCGCATCCGCCTCGAAGGGCCGGTGCTAACAGGCGTCGACCCGACCGTCTCTTCGTCCGCCATACAATGGGCTTTCCTTAGAGAGAATCGGCGCCATGTGCAATGGGGAGACCGCGGAAATACATCCCCGACCCCGATACCCCTGGTGCAATGGTAGTCACCCGAGCGGACCTCTTTCCACGGCCTAAGGCCAACTCCTCCCGCCAGGAGCACCAAGCGGGGGGCGGCCTTGCCTAAGGAAAGCACCTCATCAACGTTTCTCCCCCCACATGCCGCAGGAACCGCCCCATCCCCGACGGGACGGGCGCGGGCCCCGTGGAATGCGGGAGGAGTGGCACGTGAATGCCACATCCCCTCCAGGACAGGGAATAATATCCCTCTAACGGAGCCTGGTCCCCGGGCGATTGAAGTTAGGGCCGCAAACCCTTACCGGCACATTGGGGACTCGTCCTGAAAAGGACAAGTCCCCCAGAGGGGCAGTCGCACCATACGGCGCGCCACGCCCCCCCTTGGGGTGCCGGACCCACTCGCGACTCCCGCGGAGAAAGTCCCCCTTTTAAAACGTACGCCAGAGTGTCGCCCCAAGGGGCGGTCCTCCGGCGCGGGTGCGACATCCCCCGAATGAGGGTGCCACCCTCCACGCGACCCCTCCACGCGGGAAAACGCGAGAGCTCGGTGCGCTAAACACAACTAGGAGTGACCCCTGAAGATTCCCGATGCCCCAGGGGGCATCGGAGATGCATCCGGAGGAATCCCAGCCCTGCGGAATTATTATATTATATTATATTATTTTACTATATTATATTATATTATTTTACAATATTATATTATATTATTTTATTTTATTATATTATATTATATTATATTTTATTTTTTATTATATTTGATTATTATTTTTAAGTAGTATCCGGGTGTCTTAGACCACCCGTACACCCTTTTTATCTCCGCAGGATGAGTTCCAAACGAAAATATATTGAGACCAAAGTTGTGGGGTTCCAAAAGATCTACTTATTGGTTTTATCAGTTTGACCTTGGGTGGCCAAGGTTAGGTCAAGGTCACATTGATTTTTTTAAATGGAACATCCTAATTTTTATTGTAGAATCTAATAGCCGATATCAAGAACTTTCCAAAACCCTATAATAAAGTATCTTTCGATTAAGTAAATCTTGAGTTATGAAGATTAAAGGTTACAGTACCGCCGACATTAGCATTGCTCAAGGTGTACCGCGTAAAGGTTGTCCGGTCGGATTTACACCTTGCGTGCGTTCGTGCGTGCGTGCGTGCGTGCGTGCGTGTGTGTGTCGCAACAAATATAAAGACTCCACGGTTCGTCACGCCCGTAGTATTTTTTGACTTTAAACCCTATCTGCTGTGTGTGTACGTTTGCGCGCGCACATCTACATACATATGTAAGTACACGTATGTATGTAGATGTGCGCGCGCAAACGTAAACACAGCAGAGAAGGTTTGGAGTCAAAAAATACTACGGGCGTGACGAACCGTGGGGTCCTTATCTCTGTTGCGACACACACACACACACACATAAGGTGCAAATCCGACCGGGCAACCTTCACGCGGTACACCTTGATCAATGCTAATGTCGGCGGTATTGTAACCTTTAATCTTCATAACTCGAGATTTACTTAATCAGAAGATACTTTATTATAGGGTTTTGGAAATCTCTTGACATCGACTATTAGATTATAGAATAAAAATTAAAATGTTCCATTTAAAAAAATCAATGTGACCTTAATCTGACCTTGGCAAAGACACCCAAGGTCAAACTGATATAACCAATAAGTAGATCTTTTGAAACCCCACAACTTTGGTCTGAACATATTTTCGATTGGAATTCATCCTGCGGTGATAAAAAGGGTGTACGGGTGGTCTAAGACACTCGGTATATAGAGCGTTTCTAAGCCATGGT
>NW_017276008.1:58815-60145 GCF_001594065.2 Cyphomyrmex costatus
AGGGGCGAGGGGAACCCGTGGCGCGGGGGGTCTACGCCACAGGAGGGGAGGTGATTATATCAAAGGGCGAGACATATGACGTCACGGGAGGGGAGGGGGATGATGACGCCGTAGGGGGATGAAGGGCAGGAAAATGACGTCACAGGGTGCTGACGTCGCTGGAAATTCGCGCAGAAAGAATTATGGTGTCCGCGTTGTCGCCGCGGGGTCAATGGCTGCCAGGCGCGGGGTCCTCCGAACGCGGTAAGCTATCACGCGCGGTTCTCCCCCGCAGCCATCGTGCGGTCCGTCGGATCGTCGGGCGCGGTCCGGTCCCCACCGCGGTCCACAGTCGCCATCAAGCGCGCGGGCCACGCCGCCGCCGCGCTATACTTACCATGTATGCTTACCGTGTATACTTACCGTCTCTCTCTTATGGCTCATGCACACCGAGCGCGATGCGCTACACGCGATACGCGACACGCGACGTCCAAATTGCCTTCACTCCAGTGCATCTATGTATCATATTGTCCTTATTGTTCACCGAATTAAACGAGGATAAATAATACATGGATGCACCCGGACACAAAAAGCAGAATTAATTGAAAAATGTGATCTTATATTAAATGTGATCTTATATAACCTTAATATATGTGTAACGAAAGATCTTACAACCTCTACAGAAAATGTCGATGTAAGATGTAAGTACAAATAGTTATTAATCATTTTATTACAGTTAGGTTATGTGTGTTAGGTTACATCGTATATTTCAGGCATCGGCAAGAAATGCAACTTTCGGCCGTTTTTCGAATCGACTCCGCCTACCGCTGTCCCCCTTACCTCACCACCCGCGCGCAATCCAAATGCCGCGCGACACTTAGGAGCGTACTAAGACGCTCATAGACGTAAAGAGCATTCGTTCGGGGCGCTCGACACGCTGTAATCTTCATTCTATCTTTTTTTTCGCTCATTACATACGAAACTAATAGTGAATTCGGTTGAACATACTAGTGCATATTAGTGTACATTAAAACCGTTATACAGAGATTTAATCCGTGTAAAAGTAAAATGCAAATATTCGAATACAGATTTTACATAACGGCATAATAACATCTATTGCAGATCTCATGGTTTAATTCCGTTTTTATATTTATATTAAACATACATTTTTATAATTTCAATTTGTGTACGATTTTAATGTGCGTCAGTGCGCACTGAGTGCAGATCCAATCGAATTCGCTGTAAGATAGAACGACGCAACGTGTGAGCACTAAAAGCGAATACATCCAATGAATTTTCAAATAGATTTCCACATCACCCTTGAGGTACTATTGTTGACGCGTTTTTTTTT
>NW_017276008.1:60877-95109 GCF_001594065.2 Cyphomyrmex costatus
AGTCGATCACCAAAACTCCTGATCCGCTGGCCGTACGACGCGAAAAGGGGGTAAAGCGTTCTTTGCCTCCGTCGAGCGTTCTCGACAGCCGTACGCCAGTATCCTAGAACTACCGCACCGACGCGAAAAGGGGGTGAAGTCTTCTTCGCCTCCGCCAAGCGTTCTTGGCAGTCGGGCGTTAGTGTATCCGTGCCTTACATTTTGCGAAGCGTCCCTCATTGCATAGAGGGAACGCCCACCGCGTTATCCGCGCCGCGACCGTCATCCGCCGCTGGCGTATACTTCGCGTACGCGTATCCGTATTGTTATACCGCCGACCGCGCCTCGCGTCCGTCTTGGGATTCGGAGATTCCCCCGCGTTTTCCGCCGTACTCGCGCCGTAATTTACACGTATAGTTTTTCTGTTCGTGCCGTCCGTAATATCTTGGTTTTTCTGTCCGCGCCTCGTTGTTTTTCTGTACACGTCTTGTATACGTTTCGTCTACTTGCCGTCTCGACACGACACACATACACCTGCGTACACCGACACACGACACACACCTGTTTGTCATTCACACACATACACACGCACACATACACACACCTTTGTAAATATACACGATACACGCAATAAACGTTTCTGTCTCTGGTCTTGAATTACTGTCTAATTATTAGTTTCTGCATTCTCTCTTCCCGTGCGAACCTTTTTCGCGACTAGCGAAATTTACGACGAGCTGATCCGCGCGGAATTTAGGTTGTTTAACCGCTTATCGAATTCGTCTATTAGAGAATCTAAAAAATGAGTATATTCTTTGAAATTACAAACACTGCCATGTTCTTCGAGAATAATCTGACATGAGGGGAAAAAGTGAAATATATTACACAGCCCAACAAAATTTCCCTAATTTCACGTGGACTTACAAGTAGAAGTCGATTCCGATAGGATTTTGTCCGCAGAATCCAAATATGCCAATAAAAATATTGAATTGGCTCTAGTTTTTAAACAACTGAAGATCAAAAGGGTCGAATCACACGATTTTGCCAAATTTTGAGCGTCTATCAAAAAGGAACGAGCAACAATAAAATTGTCTTCCCGAGACGAAAAGAAAGCTCTAGTATTGTTCTTTCAAGATATGGAGCACGAAATTGGATGCAGTGAATTTTACACATGTGTTTTCGTGTGTATGTGTGTGTGTATGTGTGTGTGTGTGTGTGTGTTTGTGTGTGTGTGTGTGTGTGTGTGTGTGTGTGTGTGTGTGTGTGCATGCGTGCGTGTGCACGCGCGTGTTGAAAGATAAACATGTGATATTCTTACTGTTGCATTAACAAATTAGATTTGTTTTTTTTAAATGATACATACAATTTTTTTAATATAGCTTATATTTACAGTTATAAGTATACAGTAATCGATTAACGTGAGTACTCCCCTGGCCTCTCACGTGTCTGCGCATGGGTGTGTTCATGCTTCATCAAAACGTCGTTTACACGATTTTCTTCTGTGCGTTTGCGGAGAATCACGCATGAGGTTCCAACAATAGTCTGCCATCATGTGTCTATCCCATCTACCTTGATACCTTTCTTCCATTATTCTAGTATCTTGGTGAAAACGCTCTCCTTGCTCCTCGCTTAAATCACCAAGGTTTTCTGGAAATCGGTCCAAGTGCATATGGAGGTAGTGAACTTTAATGCTCATATTAGTACCCAGCTTTTGGAAATTTTGTAGCATATTTTGAACCAGGTCTTTGTAATTCTCTGATTTTTTGTTGCCTAAGAATTCCTGACACACTAAAACAAAACTGGACCACGCAGAAACTTCAACATCAGTCATTGATTTCAAAAAATCCAAATCTTTAGTCAACTTTCGAATTTGCGGTCCATCAAAAATGCCTGCTTTCAATTTCTCCATGCTTATTTGAGGAAAAAATTTTGCAATGTATTGAAAGCATTTTCCTTCTTTGTTTAAGGCTTTGATAAATTGTTTCATAAGACCAAGTTTTAGATGTAGTGGTGGAATTATAATTTTATTACTTATCGAGCAAAGGCTGGTTTATAACGTTCGCTGTACCTACTGTCAAACTTTCTCGTAATGGCCATGTCGTTTTTGTCCAGTGATCTTTTTTTGCTCTACTATCCCACATACAAATGAAGCAAGGGTACTTGGTGTATCCACTTTGTTGTCCAAGTAAGAAATTTACCATTTTTAAGTCGACACAAACAACCCACTGATGTTCTTCGTACCGAATTTTCTGCAAGACCATCTTTATATTTTGATACTCTTCTTTGAGTTTTGTTGAGTGCCCGATTGGTACAGGAGCATAGCGATTTCCATTGTGGAGTAGGACACACTTTAAGCTTCTTTTGCTACTGTCAATGAAAAGTCGGAAAGACTCAGGTTTATATTCAGTTAAACCCATTTTGATAAGAAGTCCAGCAATATCATTGCAATAAACGAACTCTTCATCCTGACTAAAATACGGAAAAATATCTTGCTCTCTATTTCTGTAAGCTGATATTTTAACTGTTGGTTCCAAACATTTTTTTTCTTTCAATCGAGATGCTAGAAGTTCTGATGCTTCCTTGGACAGATTAAGATCCCGCACTAAATCATTTACTTCAGCCTGTGAAAATTGTTCTTGTGTCCGTAAGTTTCCCTCATCTTCACTTTCACTGCTGAAACTTGAGGAACAGTCAAGTTTCAGTTTGTCGTCATTAGAAAATGATAGATACAGTTGGGGTGTACAAGCTGGTACAGGAAGGTCTTCACTGTGTAGTACAGGTCGTTTTGCTGATTCCAAATTCGGATAATCCCATAAACCTTTCTTATAACGATTAAAACCACTCACATTTACAATGCAAAAATAACAATCATTATGATGATTTTTCGGTTCCATCCACACCATTGGGACGCCAAATTTCAAACCACGTCTTTTTCCATTAAGCCATAACCGCAATGATTCGACACACGATCTACAAACCTTATGGGGAACCCTTACAAACCTTATGCAAAACCGAAGTAATCTAGATATGCTTTTTTAACAAAATCTGAAATATTTTGCCTCTGTTTCGCCGTAGTATATTCACCACAAATGTAGCAGAATACATCTGGATGGTGAATGCAAGATCTTCGCGTCGAAGTCATATTACAAGGCAAATTTTGATCTACTGATTTATGAAGAAAATTAAGGTTTTTTCGACACTGTTTCGTTAAAACCTTACCGTCAAGCTCTCTGTTCACTATACACTGAGAAAAAAAAAATTGTTAACTCAACTAAATTAGAGGTCACGGGCTGTCAAGTAAATATTTTGTTAATTCAAAAATAGGTCCTGTCGAAATAAATAAGTCATTGTTCAAAGTACTACTGCGTATTTGACTCAAATACATTAATATTTCGACTAACAAAATATTTGCTTGACAGCCCGTGACCGCTAATTTAGTTGAGTCAACAATTTTTTTTCTCAATGTAGCTGAAATTCTGACCTATCCGGTCGTTTATTGCCGAAAAGATTGACAAAGTTCCAAAGTTCCTTTTAATAAAAGTGAATTTTTTCAATTTTTATTTTACATCTCGGAGGTGCCGAATACAATACTTAATTAAACCTAAAGTTACATTTTTAAACAACAGAATCGCCGGTTTTGTACAAACAGAACCAAGCTTGTGAGGACGAATATACTCACTCCTGTGCAGGAGGGCGAAATTTACCATACAGATTTCATTAGGCTTGAAAACGATGAGAAACTTACAAAACAAAGATCGCTCGTTCGCTCCGATGCTTTATTGAATCTCTTTCTGAAATATGCTAGTAGCGTACACAGTTAAAAATTTCTATTGTGAACTCAATTTTACAATTTCTAAAATGTAAAACTAAAAATTGAGTTAATGAACCTGAAAGGTACCGTTTATCGAGTTTTTAAGTTCGTCACATGAACGGATAAAATTCTGCCAGTGAAGAGGAACAAGGAAACCAATTTCACGAAGTGTTTACAACATTGGAAGGAAGACATCAAGGTAGACGCACGCACGCACGCACGCACGCACGCACGCACACACACACACACACACAATTACAAGTCTACTACGTCCGTTCCTTCCGTAATGCCGATAGCAGGAACACGCACACATACACACGAAAACACATGTGTAAAATTCACTGCATCCAATTTCGTACTCCATATCTTGAAAGAACAATACTCGAGCTTTCTTTTCGTCACGGAAAGACAATTTTATTGTTGCTCGTTCCTTTTTGATAGACGCTCAAAATTTGGCAAAATCGTGTGATTCGACCCTTTTGATCTTCAGTTGTTTAAAAACTAGAGCCAATTCAATATTTTTATTGGCATATTTGGATTCTGCGGAAAAAATCCTATAGGAATCGACTTTTACTTGTAAGTCAACAAAATTTTGTTGGGCTGTGTTATCATTTAAATGAGATTTCAATGCCTGTAATTTTCTTCGAAAAGAATTAACATGACTGACTAACTGGGAAATATTTTGATTCATCTTTTGCAGCTTTAAATTGAGAAACCTAAGTTGATTACTTATATCAGTAATAAAAGCGAGTTCAGTAAGAAATGTGACATCTTCCAAAAGGGATATATATTCATGAAATTTTGGTTTGTTCATTTCGTTTAGAAAAAGAAGAATCTCTTTTCTTATTGTGAAAAATACTTGTAAACATTTTGCGCGACAATTGCCGAAACGTCGACAATGAACGTCGACAATAAAAAACAAAATTTTTCAGCGGTCGCGGGCGTCAGCGATTGTCATATCGTGAGCAGTTCGTCTCTCGTACCTTACATAGCAAATTAGTGATCTTGTGAAATTCGTTGGATCGTAGCAGACATTCAGCAGATCGAGACAGCAAAGAGGTAAATTGCTATCTGTAGCATAAAGGTAAATACGTTTAATTTGATTATTTTACTGAGAAATTATATATGTTAAAGTATATGTTAAATATATGTTAAAATAAGTATGTTCAATTTTTTGATAAATCTTGGGAAATTAATTACTTTTTTAGTTGTATTTCAGGTCGGACGATTTGTTTACTTTGTAGATATGAACTTTCGGTTGCTAAAAAATTTGTGATTGAGAAGCATTTCAAAAACCGTCATGAGAAAAATTATTCGAATTACTCAAATTCAGAGAAACTGAGTGTTATCGAAGGTTTGAAATTAGTTCATCAAGAAAATTCAATACCTTCTTCTTCTTCCAATGATGATTCTTCTTCCCTACAAGCGTCTTACGCTGTGTCTTTGCTTATAGCACAAAATTCTAAGCCATTTACCGAAGGTGCCTTTATAAAAGATTGTATTATCGAAACAGTAAAAGCTTTTGGCAATTCTTTAACTTTGGAGCAAGCAGTGAATATTCCCCTTAGTGCAAAAACTGTAACTTCAAGAATTGCTGATATAAATGATTCTATAGGAGACAAGTTACAGGATCTTCTAAAATCATGTAAATATTTTTCTCTGTGCCTTGATGAAAGTACCGATATTCGACACATGAGCCAACTGAGTATTTTTACTCGAATTGTGCAAAACGATTACTCGTGTGTCGAGGAACTTTTAGATTTTGTCGTATTACGTGACACAACAACAGGTCTCGATATTTTTTTGGCAGTTGAAGAAACTCTTAAAAAGTTTAACATAGATTTTAGTAAATGTTCTTCGATTACAACTGACGGTGCGAAAGCGATGACAGGTTCAAAGATAGGATTTGCTGGCCAATTAAAACAGCGAAATTTAAATATCCCCATTATACATTGCATAATACATCAGGAAGCATTAGCCGGTAAAGTTGTAAAACTTTCAACAGCTATGGAGACTATCACTAAAATAATCAATGAAATTAAAGGTGGACACAAATTTCTGACTCACCGAAAATTTAAATTATTTCTTGACGAACATAAAGCTGTTTACACAGATGTCCCACTTCATTGTCCAGTTCGTTGGCTTAGTGCTGCAAAATGTTTACAAGTATTTTTCACAATAAGAAAAGAGATTCTTCTTTTTCTAAAAGAAATGAACAAATCAAAATTTCATGAATATATATCCCTTTTGGAAGATGTCACATTTCTTACTGAACTCGCTTTTATTACTGATATAAGTAATCAACTTAGGTTTCTCAATTTAAAGCTGCAAAAGATGAATCAAAATATTTCCCAGTTAGTCAGTCATGTTAATTCTTTTCGAAGAAAATTACAGGCATTGAAATCTCACTTAAATGATAATATATTTCACTTTTTTCCCTCATGTCAGATTATTCTCGAAGAACATGGCAATGTTTGTAATTTCAAAGAATATACTCATTTTCTAGATTCTCTAATAGACGAATTCGATAAGCGGTTTACTTGTTTCGAGAAACTTAAAACCGAATTAATTCTTTTCGAGAATCCCCTTACAGCTCCAATTGAAGAACAGCATCTTGATTTGCAGGATGAATTATTTGATTTACAGAACGATATTTCGCTTAAAACGATTAAAGAAACTGGTGTCGATTTTTACAAAATGTTGAAAGAATCATCATATCCCAAGCTTCGAGATTTCGGACTTCGAATTCATTCTATGTTTGGATCCACATATTTATGTGAGACATCATTTTCCAAAATGAAATTAATAAAAAATGAAAGACGTTCTTCCTTGAGTGATAATTCTTTACCTCGTCTTATACGGATCGCTACGAGTAATATGAAAATCGACGTTTCTGCTTTCGCCCGTAAAAGATTCCGAAAATCGGATTGAATTTTCTTAATTCGATCTGTTATTTTGTTCAATTATTAAAAATTTAAATGGTCGTACAATTCATCATTTTTATCAGTGGACTAGGCCTACTGGGGATACCACTTAAAAAAAAAACGCGTCAACAATAGTACCTCAAGGGTGATGTGGAAATCTATTTGAAAATTCATTGGATGTATTCGCTTTTAGTGCTCACACGTTGCGTCGTTCTATCTTACAGCGAATTCGATTGGATCTGCACTCAGTGCGCACTGACGCACATTAAAATCGTACACAAATTGAAATTATAAAAATGTATGTTTAATATAAATATAAAAACGGAATTAAACCATGAGATCTGCAATAGATGTTATTATGCCGTTATGTAAAATCTGTATTCGAATATTTGCATTTTACTTTTACACGGATTAAATCTCTGTATAACGGTTTTAATGTACACTAATATGCACTAGTATGTTCAACCGAATTCACTATTAGTTTCGTATGTAATGAGCGAAAAAAAAGATAGAATGAAGATTACAGCGTGTCGAGCGCCCCGAACGAATGCTCTTTACGTCTATGAGCGTCTTAGTACGCTCCTAAGTGTCGCGCGGCATTTGGATTGCGCGCGGGTGGTGAGGTAAGGGGGACAGCGGTAGGCGGAGTCGATTCGAAAAACGGCCGAAAGTTGCATTTTTTGCCGAGGCCTGGTATATTTCTTCAAATTCTTGTAAATTAAGTTGTGAGGTATCAATATTGGACTGCAAATTTTTCATATGAATAGTATTCATTTAAAATAATTATTGTTACAAATATATTTAAGTATTTTGTTGTTCACATAACGACACACATAATCTAACTGTAATAAACTGATTAATATTTATTTATATACTTACATCGACATTTTCTGTATCACTTTGGATACATTCCGTATCATTTATATAAATATTCGTAATCTTGGTAATAGTCTTGTTCTTGTGATATATTGAATTATTATATATGTTGACGTACAGGTTGTAAGATGTTTTGTTACATATATCAAGGTTATGTATAAGATTATATTCTTCAATTAATTCTGCTTTTTGTGTAATCATACGCAGCTCGATTCATTCGCTTGTCTCGTACGAGAAATGTTCAGCTTCGTCCAACTTTTGCTGCGACGTCGCGATACTTGGAAAAATTATATATATGCTTATTGGACTGTGTTCGGAAAATTTTCCGGATGCACCAATGTATTATTTATCCTCGTTTAACATTATTAGATAATAGAATATATTTTTTAAGGTAATGATGGATAAACAGTGAAAACATTTGTTACTTCTGTTATATATTATACAAATAAATGCTGTTGAAATTGATATGAATACAAAGGTACTCTTAGCGTTGTGGTATATCCAATTTAAAAAAAAAAGAACATTAATTATCAACAAAAACGGCGATGGTGGATCCGGCCTATTAATCAAAAGCGTAATAACCAAGGTGATGGTAATCATTTAATTCAAGAAATGCGACTTTACGATGTAGAGGTTCATTTCCAATACACGCGTCTTACCGTTGAAGGCTTGATAATTTATTACGTATAGTACAGCCACATATAGAAAAGATGCCAATAAATTATCGGGAACCTATACCAGCACGTAGCAGACTATATTTAACATTGAGGAAGGTTCTAAACAATATTAATGTATACATTTATTAATGTTATGATATTATATTTGGTATTATTATAGGTTTTTGGCTACTGGAGACACTATGTCTTCAATTACCTTTGCTTCTCGAGTTGGACAAAGTACTGTTTGTAAGATAATATTAGAGTCCCTATAATAAGGAGTCTGGCCAAGTCATTACTAATTCTATTGGTATTGTTAAAATATAGCGGAACCAATAAGATGCCTCAAATAGCCTCAAGAACCAATAAGATGCCTCATGTCAGCATGCATGTATAATTTGGTTGATATATATATATATATCTCACTTACTTTTTCTATTATATATATATATATATATAAAATAGAAAAAGTAAGTGAGATATATATATATATATATATCACACTTACTTTTTACACAGGCTGTGATCTTTTATCAATATGTATTACAAAATTAGTTATTTTATTTATTTATAATGATTATATACTGTTTACGATATATTTATAGTATCACATCAGTTGACTATACCTATATCTACGACGCCATGTTTTAGCAAACTAGAAAGATTGGCCAGACTCCTTATTATAGGGACTCTAGATAATATCAGAGACATGCGAAAGCCTGTGAAATGTTCTTCAAAACGAACTATTTCAACCATCTGAAAATGAATGGAAAAAAGTTGTAAAAGAATTCGAAAATGATTGGAACTTTCCGCATTTTATTGGAGCTTTAGATGGTAAACATGTAAATGTAAAGGTAATCTATACTATATATTCAATGATATGATTATGCACAAATCAATACTCGTTAATTAAAAATTAAATCATTATTACGTATATATGCAACAAAAAAATTTATACTTTATGTATGTTTACTTTGAACTAGCACCTTCAATAACATATGAGTCATTTTTTATGGTAATATGTACCATTTCATTATCTTTCAATAATAAACTGTATTACGTTAAAATAGACAATTTGGTGTAAGAATTCTCTTAAAATTAATGTTGATCCTTTGTGATTTATTTTTAAAATGTAAAAAACTGTTATATATATATATATATACGTATACATATATATACGGGAGTCCCATTTTAATCTATCGGTCGAAATAACTTCGAAGATGATGGTTTTATCAAAAAATGTTTGAGACGAAAGTTACCGGGTTTGAAGGGGGCCGGCCGTCGGTGACCTTGACTTTGACCTTGAAGTCAAATTTGAAGGTTATTTCAGGATCAAATCGTGATTTTCAAATGGAAATCCCAATTTTTTATTAGGGATATCGAAAGAGCGGGAAATTTCACGTCCCAACACGTGGTCTGTTTTATCCAAAATGTCCTCTAACAACATTATAAGGTCAAACGAATGGAGCGGTGATGAAGACTATTGCAGATGCGCAAAACATAACAGTTGCAAGAATCACAGGGGTACGTCGAACGGTGACATTGACCTTGATGTTGAGGTTAAAGTTGAAGGTTATGTCAAGGTCGAAGTATTTTTTCTTGTCATCAAATGGAATGATGTATGACCTTCTTGAATATGATGTTAAAAAACCGTTGTCACTTTTGCATGAATTTTACATTAAATACTGCACGGTGTGCGTTTAGGTTTTGCACTTAATGTGTGTGCGCTTAATATCAACTAAAATCAGGACGACCCTCGGTTTCAGCTTTACCCGATGTATACCACGTGGAGGTAACCGATAGGAGTTTGTACATCATGTGGCCCTGAAAAGGACCGTTTGCATTCATGTGTGTGTGTGCGTGCGTGCGTGCGTGCGTGCGTGTGAACGTGATATCATCCGGCCGGTCAAGGGAAGATATTGATCAAGACGTGTCAAGTCTGCATGATCTACTTTACGGGCTCAATTGATTGCCCATTGACTTCAATGCATTTCCTGATCCTCTTTTGAAACGACCCCCTTACTCTGTGGAGAATGTCAGGGGTTATTGAAGCACACGCATCGCGAATGAGGTTTTCATATCCTCAACTGTTGTAGGCTCTTCAGCGTAAACCTTTTCTTTAATGTATCCCCAAAAAAAGAAATCAAAGGGTGTCAGATCTGGTGACCTTGGAAGCCAAATACAAATATGGCCCACACACACACACACACACACGCGCGCGCGCGCGCGCGCACACATGAATGCAAACGGCCCTTTTCAGGGCCACATGATGTACAAACTCCTATCGGTTACCTCCACGTGGTGTACATCGTGTAAAGCTGAAACCGAGGGTCGTCCTGATTTTAGTTGATATTAAGCGCACACACATTAAGCGCAAAACCTAAACGCAACCGTGCAGTATTTAACGTAAAATTCATGCAAAAGTGACTACGGTTTTTTAACATCATATTCAAAAAGGTCATACGTCATTCCATTTGATGACAAGAAAAAATACTTCGACCTTGACATAACCTTCAACTTTAACCTCAACATCAAGGTCAAGGTCACCGTTCGACGTACCCCTGTGATCCTTGAAACTGTTATGTTTTGCGCATCTGCATGCAATAGTCTTCATCACCGCTCCATTCGTTTGACCTTGTAATGTTGTTAGAGGACATTTTGGATAAAACATGACCACGTGTTGGGACGTGAAATTTCCCGCTCTTTCGATATCCCTAATAAAAAAATGGGGGTTTTCATTCGAAAATCACGATTTGATCCAGAAATAACCTTCAAATTTGACTTCAAGGTCAAAGTCAAGGTCACCGACGGCCGGCCCCCTTCAAACCCGGTAACTTTTGTCTCAAACATTTTTTGATAAAACCATCATCCTCGAAGTTATTTCGAATTGAAAGATAATGAAATGGTAGCGGCGGATAGCGCGAAGCGCAAATCGTTCGGCGATCTTCGGACACGTTCGGTCGGAGCGGCGATAGCTACTAGTCGACGGCGGTAATTCTAATATCGCGAAGTATGAAATATTTCTGGCGGCTGGTATCGTCGGAACAATGCATTGCGGAGTGCATCGTTACACATTACAATAATAAAAGTACATTAAATTCTCAAGGTAATGCAATGCAACCGACAATTTCGACGTTAGAAAACAAACTGATATATTATTGAAGGTGCCAGTTCAAAGTGAACATTTATAAAATGTATATCCTTTAGTTGCGTATATACGTAATAATAATTTAACAACACATGTATACTAGTTGTTTATAATAGTATTGTTTTAAATCATTGTCACATCCTATGTTTCACAATAAGAATTTTAGAATAATCATTGACGTATTGTTGAAAAATGGCTATCCAATTAATTTTATTTTTGAACAGATTAAGAAAAGATTACAGAAAAAATTTCAACAATTAAGTTCAGTGAAAGAGAAGGTTACTGATAATGATAATTCGGAAGAAAATGCCGAAAAACAATATTTCACCATACCGTATGTTCCGGTGATCACTGAGAGCTTCAAAAGATTTTTTTTAAATAGTCGGACGATTAAATTAGCATATATGGGGTTGAATAAACTTAGTTCATTTATAAAAGTACAAAAAGATATATTACCATTATTATCACGATTAAATGTAGTCTATAAAATAAAATGTAAAGACTGCAGTGCATCATATGTTGGTCAGACGAAACGACTATTAAAAACGAGAATTAACGAACATCGTAATCATATTAACAGAAACTCGGAACAAAGCTCAGTGATTACGGAACATAGATTGGAACATGATCACGATTTTAATTGGGATGAGGTGGAAGTGTTGGATGAGGAAATGGTGCTTAATAGACGGTTGATTTCAGAAGCTATTTTTATTAAAAAACAGACTAACGGATTAAACATACAAAACGACATTGACTTATTAGATCCACTTTACAATGATATTCTTTGTATATAAATGTTTTTTCCATTCTCCATATTTATATTTATATTTATATTTATATTTTTATATATATTGTCTTTTCCTTTTAAATGATGACGTATTATTTATAAAAATTTCAATCTTCTTTGACCTCTCACTCACTTATGAGGTCTCAAAGTAGATAGATCGAACTCGATACTTATTGTTAAGGAGCATCATCAATAAATTGTTCTTAAGTAAGTTTCAAATACATTAAACCTTTATGACTACATTAGAATCAATAATATCAATTTTAATCTCTTTCTTTCTTTATTGTTTCTATTTTACTCTTAGTGACTGCCATCATAGTTTGGATATTATGTTAGATATTACAGACGAGGTAGAACAATTTTGAATAATGATGACTTCAACGAATTTCAATGTAACTAATGTAAGTAAATTATTACTACTACTAACACTAATTCCCGGAATATAATATTGGTACATGAAGAAGACAAAATCTATTGTCGAAACGTCCGCATTTTATTTCTTTTGAAGAATACAATTTCATACATACATTACAACTTGTGACGGCTCACATAGGCTTATTTACCTTCTCATTTTTAAATCATTATTACGTATATATGCAACAAAATATACACTTTATGTATGTTTACTTTGAACTGGCACCTTCAATAATATATGAGTCATTTTTCATCGCAATATGTATAATATGTTGTAACCGTACTTTTAAGTGTCGGCACAACTTCGTCGCGTTCTCCTAAATAAGTCTAAGGATGCGAAAGCTCTTATTTCAGATGAACAATACTTATTGGAGCAATAGTGCGGTCCGTTAATAATTCTCGCGTGATTCGAGATTTTACACAAGTTAACGAGTTATCTCGCTCAGCCAGGATCTTAGTCGCTATCAAAAATTCGTTGGGCGCCAGGCACGAGAGAGCGTGCCACTCTTCGCACAAATGTTAGATAAATTGCTCGGACAAAGGAATTATAGATTACGCGGATTCTCGCGACGGAACTAAACAACTAGCTCAGCCAACGGAATTGGCAGAGGGGAGTGGTTCGCGGTAAGCGGGAAAATTGTCGGAGAACGATAGAGAGGCTGAAATAAATGCACAATAAGTAATGATAACAAATAGAGAAGTCGATATATTTGTTCGAGACTGTACAAAAGTGTTCGAAAGAAAGTATGTTATAGCGTTGACCTTCCGCGCTCTGGTATGCGGCGCAATAACAATAAACTGACTATCAGTTGGCCGTCGACGACATGGAATAAATTCGGCAACAATTCGCCGAGCAAAATTTTGGTGATCAAATCTAGATCTTATTATGTCGACAATAAATTATTTCGTGAACAAGTACATCATATGAGTTTAAATGAGACGGCAACGGTTCTTTAATGCGCAATAACGCCAGCCTCGACTTTAAAGAAATCTCAATAAGTAACAATTATACAAGTGACTTGGCGGCAACGAGGGCGAGCAACTACACTATTATACATTCTCAAATTAGAGCGTCTGAGCGGAAGGCACGTATTCACGGCAACGCTAACTCGAAACGCCTACAGGCGACCGATCCGATATCGGCAACGAAAAATCGGAGTAACGCCTAACGTGTGCTCCGCTCGAGACGCATATCACGTATCGCGATCGATGGCTTTACACAACTTATTAGATAACGCTCGCCTCACCACGTAACGATCCCTCGTCGATCCCAGGGATAGCCTCTGCCTCTAATCTCCGTAATTCTTGCCGGCAACGGTGTTAGGAATTTCGCTAGTACACGGCTCCGGAGATCCTGCGTCCTCCTTACAAATAGCTCACCGCACAAGTGATAACCGGGAGCACTTGCGGACCCACGCAGGCCGTTCAACCCCTCTCTTATCGGGCCGCTCCTTACTCTAATTGGTCTATTGTAGCCGCGCAACCCCGCGACCAATTACAGTGAGTCCTGCGGGTTGCGTATCCTTTGAGTGTTCGGCGCGCTTTTCCAAATGAGCTAACCGGGCGTTCCGTCTTGATCGGCGGTCTTCTATCGCTCTCCCCAGAGGTGGAGGCGGCTGCCAATGTTCTGGCCGTACTGAGACGGTCCCTTATTACTCCTCTCTCCGAGTTGTCTGCAATTAAGGTGCGGCAATCACCAAATTCTAACAAAATTACTAAAGTTTAAAAAGTGATACGACCTGCGTGTACCGCCCTCCTTGAGGACACAATCGGGATCCCTCTCGATGGCTTCTTGCTTTCTCGGCGGCGTCTTCTCTCTTCTTTCCGTGAGTGAGGCGGCAACATTACACAGATTCAAAATAACCACCGCTCACGCTCTAATGTGACTAATAATCGCTCTTTAAAAATCTGAAATTGCTCAATATTTTATATAAAAAAATATAGAAAAGAGAAATAATATAAATTTTTGGCACGCTCGCTTGTGCCCTCGCCCTTCGAGCTTAGAGGACACAGGATCTCCGTGCTAGCGCAGTCACTAGTGACTGACACAAAGTGTCACGTCACAATGTATAATAGTATTTTTAATATACATATTCATTTCCATTTCATTATCTTTCAATAATAATATAAAAAACTATTATAGTTTGATCTCTCTCACCTAGAACACTATACTTGATTCAAGATTTTAGAGTGTAAGTTAACTAGTTTTCAATCACGTATACGTTCATAAATATACGTTTACAAATTATTATTCTAATTAATAATTAATATCGTGATTGTTCTGATAATCAAATACGCTAATAAACGTAATAAGTGTTTTGGTATAATGTTATTAAAAAATTGATTAACAGAAAAATCGTTCTTCACAATATTAATTATGAATTGGAATAATATTTTGAAAATGTATACTTATGAAGATACACGTGAATGAAAACTGTAACTCACCCATGTGCTTCAAAATCTTGAATCAAATATAGTGTTCTAGGTGAGAGATCAAAATAACAGTATTTTATATTTCAAAACTGAATCACAAAAGATGAGTATTAATTTCAAAAGAATTCTTATGTGCTCCACAAACTTAAATCAAATATAGTGTTCTAGGTGAGAGATCCAAATAACAGTTTTCTATATTTCAAAACTGAATCACAAAAGATCAGTATTAATTTCATTAGAATTCTTATATCAAATTGTCTATTTTAACGTAATACATTTTGTTATTGAAAGTAATGATTAATATATATATAAAAAACCTTGGCATACATAATGAGGTTTTAAAGTACATGTTCCAGTTAGTCTTAGTCAAATCAGACGTAAGTTCGGCACTGTTGGGTATTACTGAAGAAGAAGAGAAGGGAGAACTGTTGTTTCTTTACTTCATTATTTTCTTAAATCTAATGACACGTATCATTTGTACGCCAAGTTAAATTCTATTTGAAAGCCCAAGAGGTACTATCCTTATTACTTGCTTAATTGTATCATGACATGTATCGTTTGTACCATTCTTATTAAATTCTACTAAATTAAGTAGTAAAACCCATGTAGTTCTTATATGTATTAATTCCAATGTCAAAACCTATTACATATATATAATCAAATACGCTAATAAACGTAATAAGTGTTTTAGTATAATGTTATTACGAAATTTTGATTAACAGAACAATCGTTCCTTACAATATTAATTATTAATTATAATAATAATTTGTAAATGTATACTTATGAAGATACACGTGATTGAAAACTGGTAACTCACACACACGTGAGCTCCAAAATCTTGAATCAAATATAGTATTCTTGATGAGAGATCAAAATAACAGTTTTTTATATTTCTAAAATGAATCACAAAAGATCAGTATTAATTTCAAAAGAATTCTTATTAAATTGTCTTACCATATTGTCTACTTTAGCGTAATACATTTTATTATTGGAAGATAATGAAATGGTAAAAAACTTTGGCATACATAATGAGGTATTCAAGTTAGACGTAAAGTTGGGAACTGTTGGTGTATGTTTACTTTAAACTGGCACCTTCAATAATATGTAACTACCTGATTTTTATACTCGGACTAGCTCGTCGGGAATGCGTGTCGTATAAAAAAGGTTCGGCGGGAGGAGTATTCGCGTCGGATCGGTGTTGCGGAAAAATATGTGATACTTCGGAAATCGCAAAAGAAAAGAACTAATATGGAAGTAATAGTTTGACGACGAACACAGTTTATTACAACAAAGAAAAAAACGAAGATATTATAATACAACAAAAAAAGATATAACATATAAAAATATAATTACAGAGAACGGACGCGAATCACGGCGATACGGACGAAGAAATAGGCGAACGCGGATAACAGAAATATATATACAATCGAAAAACGGACGCGGACAATGCAACGAAACTTAATCCTAATCGCGCGGGATATTTACAGACGGTCGCGAGTTTTTACGGCGATTCGCAACGCGGCGGAACGCGGGTATACGCCAGCAAGCGTGGTTTCGCGGCGCGACGCGTAAATCGAAAACATTAATCGGAAGGAAAGTGGAGCTGGTACTTGACGGCCGGGAACGCCCGACAGAGGCAGGGAGCGCCCTACCCCTTTTCGAATGCCAAGTACCAGGACGGGAATTTCGGGATGCGGAAAAGAAGGTGCGGAAGATGAGATTAATAACTGGCAACAGTTGTCCGGCGGCCGGGTACGCCCGGCAGAGGCAGGGTACGCCCTACCCCTCAAATTCGTTGGATCATCACGTCGTAAGGAAGCTCGATCGCTCGGAAGTCGTATCCTGGACGGCTCGTTCGGCGGCCGGGAACGCCCGGCAGAGGCAGGGTACACCCTACTCCTCAGGTTCGTCGGACGAGCGAGTCTTTGGATTGGTATCGGAGCGTGATTTAGGATCTGGTGAGCGGATGAGAACGGCGGAGCGAGAAATGCCACACGCGGCTCGACGTCGCGATATTTTATACTAGACCGCCAGTCTCGCTCGTAATACTTCGGTCGGTCGCGATATTTTCCGCCGATCGACTTCTCGTAAGAGAAGATTTCCGATCGGCGGTCCCCGACGATGGTCGGCATCTTCCGGCGAGACTGGCGGTTTTCACGGCGGCTGCTGTACCTGCGAATTAATTTTAATATATGAACAGGCGCCTTGCCCCTGCTCTCGTTGGCACCGCGTCGGAACGATGCATTTTTAGGGGGGCATCGTTACAAATATATGAGTCATTTTTCATGGTATTTCATTATCTTTCAATAATAAAATGTATTACGTTAAGATAGACAATTTGGCATAAGAATTCTTTTAAAATTAATAGTAATCTTTTGTGATTTATTTTTAAATATAAAAAACTGTTATATATAGTTTGATTTCCCACTTAGTTCAAGATTTTGGAGTGTAAATTAACCAGTTTTCAATCACGTAAGTATATCTTCATAAGTATACGTTTACTAATTATTATTCTCTAATTAATAATTAATATCGTGAGAAAGCATTGTTCTGATAATCAATTTCGTAATATTAAAATTTCGTAATACTATTAAAAACCAAAAAAATTTATTACGTTTATTAGTATATTTGATTATACGTATGTAATATTTTGACATTGGAATAAATACATATTTACTTTCATTGCATTATCTTTTAATAATAAAATGTATTATGATAAAATATTTTATGGAGAACATCAATGTAGACATACTGGAAGAGTACCGTTCGGAAACCATTACCAAGAAAGAGAAACCATAATAAATTTCTTAATACTAAACATTAGAAAGAAGCATAAATGATTGTAAAAGAAGAATATTTATTCATTTAAAGTACGTTTATTATAATTTTTTTTAATGTTCAGTATTAAGAACTTTATTATGATTTCTCTTTCTTAGTGATAGTATCCGAACGGTGCTTTTCCAGTATGTCTACATTGATACTCTCTAAAATATTTTAACATAATGATGACTCCTTTTATCTCCTAATGTGGAGCATAGGACAACTACAGGCCTCTTCCACTTTTTGTTCGAGGCCTATATTCGTTTCTCGAATCAAATTATTTTCAGATTTGTGGGTGATTGATCCACAGAATCCTACCTCAGTCAGATATTAGAGACATATATCTTTTTTTTTTGTTTCTCGTCGGAGGGGAAAATCTTCGCTTTGCCCCTGTCAATCCGACGCCCCGGGTCCGACTCGTGTTAGGAGACACTTCTCCAGGTACGTCGTCATGGCAGGGGACGACACCCAGAGCCCGAGTTCATCTGGGTGTGTTGGATTCGGGCGACCAGGGATGCAGCTTCCGATTCCACTAACATCAACCGGTAGCCCGCCTACCAACTAAAAACCCCCCCACTACCAAGTCTATTCTGTTAAAGGTGAATGAGAGGGAGACCCGGCACCGCTTTAATTCAGCATCTCATCAGATCTCCCCCTCGCCTTCGAGATCGCAATCTCCTTCTCTATTGTTCTCGAGACTAACCTTGTCGCCTATAATCGCCACACTCCCCTCTAACCCCCTCAAGCCGCACTCCCATCCACTCATCGTGTTCGTCCATTCTTTCGTCCGGTCAAGAACCCCATCATACACTCCATTCCCGCCGCTCCGCCTGCTTCACCCGCTCGCCACCTCGCGTTACCCCCTCATCGCTATCTCTCTCTCCTCCATATGTCTCTCTCTCTCTCATCCCATTCCTTGATGTACACTACTGTTTCGCAGAAGTTGGAGAAAATCCTCCAGCCCTCTTTCGATTCAATCGCCCGATGCAGGACGACGCCAATTGACAAATCCCTGCCACAGTGCTCCATCAGAGGTCTTCTTAGTTCCTCCCATCTCCCACACTCCCTGAACGTATGATCCGCCGTGTCCTCATCAGCTCCACAGTACACGCATTTTGCCGTCTCTATCTTCCCTATTTCATGCAGGTAATATTGAAATACTCCGTGCCCCGTTACCATTTGAGTCATTCTATATGTGATGTCCCCCCTTTCTCTGTCCACCAATTCCTGTAGAAATGGCGCAATCGCACTGCACACCCTGTGCCCAGGAGCCCCTTCTTCAATCTCTCCCAGTCTCCACTGCCACGCCTCCATTGCCGTCTCCCTTTCACTCCACTTAATCGCTTTCCTTCTCAATTGTGGGACGAATCCATCCTGCGCTTCCTCCTTGGCTTTGTTCAACCTCTCATAGGTTCTCCTATACCTTTTCGCTTGGATCTTAAACGGGATCATTCCGCTTAGTACCGCCGATGCAGCGTGCGACACCGTACGGTACCCAGCTATAACTCTCAGAGCCGCTTTCCTAAATATTCTCGAGACTCTGTCCACTATCCATCTATCTCCCGCCACCGCGTCCTCCCATATGGGGGCCCCATACATAACCACCGATACCACCATCCACGCGTACAATCTTCTACGTTTTTCTCGCGGCCCCCTCATCAGAAGTTTCTCATCAGTCCGCACAATGTTGACACAATTTTCTCCGCTTTCTCCGTTATTATTTTGAAGTGTCCCCTAAAGGACCACCACGTGTCCAGGTGTAATCCCTACTTCATAGTGGTCCCTACGGGGACACTCACCCCTCCCACTCTTATTATCTTACCCCCCATCTCTGGTTCCTGGGCGAAAAATAGAGCCTCTGTCTTTGCAACTACCACCGTAAGTCCTAGTCCACCAATCCATGCCACTACCATGTCCGTGGCGTATTCCGTCGCTATGACCGCCTCCTCGTGTGTTCCCCCTGACACTATAACTAACGTATCGTCGGCATAACATATACATCTACCACCAAAGGGAAGCCTCATCTTCAAGATCTGGTCATAACCTATGTTCCATAACATGGGACCTAGTACCGATCCCTGTGGCACCCCGCACACATCGACACCATTCATTTCCCCGTTTCTGTCAACGTACCATAATTTTCTCTCTGATAGATAAGAATCTATTATTTCACACAGATATCTCGGTATTTCCTTCTCCCGCATGGCCCCTCTTATCACGCCCCATGGGATTGAATTGAATGCATTTTTTATATCTAACGAGACCGCCGCCACCACCTTTCCCTTCTCAATCTCTTCCTGCACCGTTTTTCTAACCCTTCACATCGCGTCCGTGGTGGATCTCCCCTGTCTAAAACCGAACTGCGAGTCTGATAATCTATCCTCCTTCTCAAGAATCTTCTGCAGCCTGTTATTCACGACCCGTTCAAAAAGCTTCCCCATCTCGTTTATTAAGCATTTGCTTAATAAACGAGATGGGGAAGACCCCATTTGGGTCTATATGCCGAAGGCGCATCCCCCATTTTATTCGGTTTTTTTAGCAGAACCAAACGGGAAGCCTTCCATTCCTCGGGAACCTTTCCCTCACCGAGACACCAGTCGAATAGTCCTCTCACCATCCTATTCATTCCAGGAGTAGCCTGCTTGAGTAATTTACCCGGGATCCCATCAGGTCCTGGGACCTTCCTATTCGATATTCCTTTCGCTGCGATCTTGAGTTCTTCTTCTCCCACTTCCATTTGCACGCTCCATCCTCCTTCCTCCGGGAGGGGCGCTTCACAGGTTTTCTCTATTCTAGGGAATAGCTCCTGTACTATTTCCCTCACCTTCTCTGGTAATATCACTTCCACAACCGACGGTGTACGCGGTTTCAATTTCGACATTACACATACATTAATCCTATAGGGCCTACCCAACGGATCATCCTCCAGCGTCTCCAGTAATTCCCTCCAGCACTGCTCTTTGGCTCTATATATCTGCTTTCTCATTATCTTTCTGCAGTTCTTCAGTTCCTTCCATAATTCCATTGTTTCCTCTCTCCGTCTCTTCTTAGCACGTATTAATCTCCTTCTTATTCTATTACATTTATCCCTACTCGTCTTTATTTCTTCATTCCACCAATAAACAGGGTGTTCATTATGGTTCTTTCCTACCCTTTTCATCGCCGCGTCTGCCGCTCTTTTAAGTGCTTTGTTAATCCATCTCAACCTCTCCTCTCCTCCCGCAGAGATATACATCTACTAATATATACTGATGTATACTGACGTATGCTGATGTATAGGACCTACAGTTTAACGCCGAATCCGAATGGCGCTGATGATCATAGATCTTTTTGATCACCAGGTGGAGCCATTTTTCCGCTCATTAAACGCGAAAAATCGCGTTTTGGGCGCACGTGGGATTAAACTCGGGTCTACAGATCGGAAGTCAATCGCACTGAGCGGTGAGCCACTCGAAGCCACTTTAACATAATACATCTTATTATTAAAAGATAATGCCAATGGAAGTGAATATGTAATGAAAATGGTTTAAATTAAAAGCCTTAAATCTTTCATTAGTCAAATTTCTAATTTTTGTTTGAACTTCCGGTTTTGATTTGGTTATACCAAGTTATTAAATTCTACCTTTAGAAACCCATGTAGTACTATTATTTAAATTCTACTAAATTAAAAAGTAAAACCCACGTGGTACTATCTTTATTCTAATTTTTGTTTGAACTTCCGGTTCTGAGTTGGTTATACCAAGATAAATTCTACTAAATTAAATAGTAAAACCCATGTAGCACTATATATCTTTATCCTCATACATATAATGACATATATCATTTGTATAAAAGATCTGATATCAATAGTCGGCTCCAAGTTATTCTATATCAGAATTCTCTCTCCCTTCTCTTCTTCAGTAATACTCAATAGTTCCCAACTTTACGTCTGATTTGACTAATACTAACTCGAACATGTACTTGAATACCTTATTATGTATGCCAAAGTTAATTTTTTATAAAAATCTACGTGATGTTATCATTATCATATTTGCTGTTTAGTAGAATTTAAAAACCTGCGTGGTGTTATCCTTTGCTGTTTAGTAGACCAAGATATAACCTAGATTCTACAATCGTATATGAACTTACCATTTTTTTTTTTTAAAAAAAGTAAAACATGCGCTAAGAGAACGGGGTTTTGATAAAAAAAATCGTTTGGGCCAGTTTCACCAACGCCAACTACTTAATCGGTTGTAGAACCGACTAATCATATTAATTTTAAGAGAATTCTTACACCAAATTGTCTATTTTAACGTAATACATTTTATTATTGAAAGATAATAGAATGGTACATATTACCATGAAAAATGACTTATATATTATTGAAGGTGCCAGTTCAAAGTAAACATACATAAAGTATATATTCTTTTGTTGCATATATACGTAATAATGATTTAAAACATTACTATTATAAACAACTAGTATACATGTGTTGTTAAATCATTATTACGTTCATATGCAACAAAAGGATATACATTTTATGAATGTTCACTTTGAACTGGCACCTTCAATAATATATCAGTTACTTTCTCTCTCCATGATAATATATTTCATTATTAGATAATTATTTAAAGTTTTAAAGGTTTCAATACTAAAACCAAGTAATTTTATGTTTTGAGTAACTGTATCAAATAAGTTTTATCTTTATTATTATAAGAGAATTGATTCTTTGTGCTGTATTTTATCTTCAGGTTTATTAAAGGGAAAGTCCTAAAAAGAAAAGGCAATAATCTTTTAAATCCATACCTTTTTTCTTTTCAGACTCTTCTTATAAACAAAGTACAAAGAATCAATTCTTTTATAATTATATACGGAATAGAGAATACAAACTAAGGTCCCAGGCAGCAACGTCACGTGATATTCACATCGATAAATGGTGATTATTGGTCACAGACGTCATGTGCCCAATAATTGACGTTTAAAAGACGTGAATATCCTGTCGTAATAATAACGTCTAGACGTCTATGGTACGTTTTTATTAGGTCATTTTTAGAATCAACTTGTTGGGCTTTCTACAATAAGCCGTAAGTCACAAATCATAAATCATAAGCTAGAAATGGACCAATCACAGTCGTCAATTTTTAGTTTCTTACTTCCGATTTATGACTTATAATTTATTGTAGAAGGCCCAATACACATAAATGCAAGCTCATGTCCGTGTCACAGTATAAGTAAGTACAGTAGTTTCACTCCGTGTCGGTACCTTTGATCTATGTGTCCTACAGTCAGCCATGTTGTTGGTTGTGCGAGGCCTTTGTTTTCACTGCACACATCGACACCACAGTGACACACAGTGACACAGTATCCATACGTGACATCGACGCTATGATGAAAGTTGTGCGATTCGCGCATCCATAAGTTTTGGAGAGTGAAACTACTGTACTTACCTATACTGTGTCCGTGTGCTCATTTTCGGGCAGAAGGGTAGCACACAGACATGGGTTCATGCTTATGTGTGTGTATAGCGCCTCGCCATGGTAAAAGGCTGAACTAATAAGCCTATCGCACATGAAATGCATAATAGAGCATGAGCATAACGTAAAACTGTTGACCCAATAAACATCCAGCATAAAGTTGCCATATTGATTAACATAAGATGATTATTGGTCCAGCGATCTTACGTTGATGTTTATGCACTGTTATGCATTTCATGTGCGATAGGCTATAGACTATAGGCGTGGAAATGTGATGTTTTGACCAGTTTTGACGACAAAATTTTTCTTGCTTGCCATTTCGTCAATATTTGCTTTTTTATGAAAATGTGACTTCCCTCTCATACTCGTGAAAGTCCTAAAAATTGGTGGAAACTGCAGTTATCGTGAAATTATATACGTAAAAGGGTATATTTCATTCGTTTCATCAGCTGTTAAACTGTGTGATTCTGTCCGAGTATAGGCTCACTTTACGTGCCTTTTACGACCATTTACTGACCATCAGGGGAGGAAGGACAGTTTCCACCAATTTTCACAAGTGTTTTTGAGCGATCTCACCTTTTAAATTTATCCAAATTGTCTTTATTAAAAAATGGGACGCAAGAAATATTAATGTGTTTTTCTCGCCTATGACGTCACAATTCCAACATGGTCGTCGCCGGTATTCAGGAGCCTTAAAAAATAACGAAATATTTTGTTAAAAAATAAATATATTGTTAATGACCAACCTACCAATATTCAAAATAATTCAGAATCTGTGTCTTGACTTACGGTACCTTTCGTTCCTAGTCACACGGAAAAATTTAAAAGATTTCATAATAATGATATCAGAGTTTCTTTTCGTAGCCCGAACAAGATGAGCAAATATGTTAAAGTACAAAAAGATTCCCTCTCAAAAGATTCTAGAAACAACTTAGTTTATAAAATTTCATGCAATGATTGCGATCCGTCTTACGTCGGCCAAACTGGTAGACAACTAAAAACAAGAATATCTGAACATCGTAACCATATTAAACGTAACATGACAACTCGTTCAGTGATTACCGAACATAGGTTGCAGCACGGCCATGACTTTCGATGGAATGAAATAGAAATCCTTGATGAAGAACCTAATTACAGGAAACGCATAGTGTCTGAGATGATTAACATTAAGAAACAGAAGAACAGTTTAAATTTGCAAACAGACACTGAAAACCTTCATGAGATATACATTCCGTTGATAAACAAAATTTGACTTTGTCGTGCTGCTACCTTTTTAGATCATAGCTTTGTATCGTACAGACGTGTTAATTTTTTGCTTTCGTTTCGTCTTCTAACCGATTAATTATGTATTCCGACAAGCGTCACAACCTATTATACAATAATCGTGTGTTGATGAGTCCATTCATTAAGGTTTGGAAACTAAAATTTAGTTCTCGTTAATCATTTATATATTAATAGTTTTTTAGTTTATAAAAGAGAATGTCTTGATTCTTCCACAGATTTATTACCGATCTATCTATCGTTTGTAATAAATTCCTTACTTTGATGATGGATACATCTTTGATCATCAATGATTTTATTATCTACACCATGGTTTTTTGTCTGTTACTTCTGAAGAAGACTCAATCCACGAGTCGAAACATGTAAAGTTAAGTTTTAAAGATTTGATGATTACGGTTATGTTTTTGTAAAAGTCTGTTCTTGTTATATATATGTAATTTTTATATCTTCGAATTTATTCTCGCTTTCTTGTCATTTTATGTTATTTCATTTTATTATTGTTTTTATTTCACTTTATCTTTTGACTTTACGCGATTAAAGAAATTTTAATGTTTGACTCTTCATTTATCTTTTTAGTTTTTTATTTTATACCGAAATATCTGTTTTATGTCAAAATAGAGCTAAATACGAGTATTCTGACACGTCATTTTTGCGTCTTCTTATAACGTCATTTTCACCTAACCAAATGCTATTGTAAAAAGAAAATAATTATATAGAAAATAATTTGTAGATATTCTTACAGCGGAATTACAGCAGAGAATTTGTGTAATAAAGCAGAAAATATCTAACCGCACTTACGTGTTCGTCTATTCTATGCCATCGATATGACAGATTCCCTAACCTCAATCCTTTGTTATTGCCGAGACTCTTTATCCAACTTTAACGATAGTACAGATCGCAGAGATCGATATTTATTCTAACCTCACTTCCGTCTATGCCATCGATGTGACAGAGTTCCTAACCTCAATCCTTTGTTATTGCCGAGACACTTAATAATCCGACTTTGGGTGCGTTCAGGGAGCTCACTACCGCACTACCAATGCTAACGCTACCATCTCTGTTCACGGAGCCAAGATAGCGCTAGCTCTGTGAACAGTCTGTAGCGTTTGTCCTAACCATATCACGTACGGCAAAATAGAGCAAGTGCAAGAGTGCAGGAAAAAGTTATTTGGAGCAACTGCACTTGTTCATTTATTATTTATTTATTTTTGTTTTTTTTTATTTTGTTATTTTTATTTTACTTATGTTTCGGCTTTAGTGACATCCGTTGGATTTAATTTTAGTGTATAAGTTTCCTGCAACTCTTCATCACGCAATTTAATTTCCATGTAATCCATTTTGAAAGCTAATTACTATTGCGATTATTAATTTCAAAGATCATCCAATAATTTTTTCACTCCAGTATTCACTACCGTTGTACATGGAGCATTCGAACGCTACGCTATCAACACACTACCTCTTTGGCGATAGCATTTGTAGCGCGAGTCATGACGTCAAACATTACCAACAATAACGTCACAATAGTGTTTCATAGTGCTATCAGTTAGCTCCCTGAACAGCAGTAGCGCTATGTAGCACTGGTAGTGAGCTCCTTGAACGCACCCTTTAACGATCGTACAGATCGATATTGTCGCGACCACATTTACCTCTTGCGCCAAAAATTCCAGAATGCATTTCCTCACTCTGTAGCTGGCAATAATGACGACGACGACGACGACGACGACGACAACGTTTCTTACAAACAAATCCATTTCCTCGACGGCGAACACCTAGACACTTACTTCCTCGAAGGCGAACACTTAGACACTTTTTTCCTGGAAGGGGAACACTTAGACACTCTCTTCCTCGAAGGCGAACACGTAGACACCCACTTCCTCGACGGCGAACACCTAGACACTCACTTCCTCGAAGGCAAACACGTAGACACCCACTTCCTCGACCGCGAACACCTAAACATCCATTTCCTCGACGGCGAACACCTAGACACTCATTTCCTCGAAGGCGAACACCTAGACACTCACTTCCTCGAAGACGAACACGTAGACACCCACTCCTCGAAGGCGAACACCTAGACACTCACTTCCTCGAAATCAAACACGTAGACACTTATACTTTCTCGACGACGTACATATCTCTATATTTCGATATTTCAATTTTTATATTTATACATATATATAATAATAAATATTTTATATTATATTGAATAATATTTTTAATTATAAGAGTTAAATCGCGCGCGCGTCATATGTGATACAGCATGCAACACTGGTCTGCTGGTTAGATTCTTACACCTCACAGATCACGGAATGTAAGAGCTTACTTAAATGAGCAATTCCCAAACAATTGGGATTGGCCTTGGAAGTCCAATTCAAGTTTGGCCGCCACGATCCCCAGATCTGACACTCTTGGATTTCTTCCTATGGGGCCATAGGAAGGAAAAAGTATATGCAACAGAGCCAACAACAGCAGAGGACATGAAAATAAGAATACGACAGGCATGCCAAGAGATTACTCCCGATGTTCTTCAAAGAGTGAGAGCGTCATTCCATAATCGCATTAATAAATGTATTGAGGTAAATGGAAGAGCATTTGAACACTTACTTTAGACAACACCTTAGATACACACCCACACACGCACACACACGCACGCACGCACGCGCGCGCGCGCGACTCGCAAGCAGGTGACGGCAAGGGGAACCACCTGATCTAAGCACCCCGAAGACATGCAAATCCGACTGTGCGACCTCCGCGGGGTGCATACGTTGGATTACGCTAACGCCAGCGGTATTCAGACTTTTCGAATTAAATGCCTTTCATCCCGGATTGGTATTCGTATTGACCTTAAAAATTGTCCTCAAGGTCAAAATGGTAACAGTTCTTCGGTACCAAGGTCTACTCAAGTATTTAAAACAATTCTAAGACACAGTGAGATTTGCGATGAAAGTAAGGTTTTCTAGTTAAAAAAAGAGATCGCTTTGACCTACGAATGACCTTGAAAATTGTCCTCAAGGTCAAAATGGTAAAAGTTGGGCACCAAATCCTACTCAAGTATTTGTTTGTCCATGAATCCAAAGTTAAAAGAAAACACCTTCCGGACGATTCAACATTTGACCTTCTGAAGGTCACTTCAGCAAATTGTAAACTACCATTTCGGACGTAAAATTTCCCGCTCTATCCGAATCCGGTATCAAAAATAGGACTTTCCATTTAAAAAAATCAATGTCACCTTCAAATAACCTTGAAAATTGACCTCGAGGTCAGAACCAATAATGTACAATGATTGCCCCCTTTGTCCTGAAAAACTTTTGTTTGAAACATTTTCTCTAAAACGTTTATTTTTCAAAATATTTCGGGTGAGGGATTAAAATGGGACACCCGTATAACCTCTTAATTTAATTTAGCATAATTTAGAAAAGGTTTTCCGAATCTACATGTATATGAATTTTTATTATTGGGCGAGTTCAAGATGGCAAAGCGGCTAGGTACACTTACCGAATATGATTGGATAGATTTATAAGTAATAATCAATGGGCGAGTTCAAGACAGCAAAACGGCTAGCCTGCTCGCAGAGCAAACAAACATAATTGATTATTACTTATAGATCCAACCAATCATACTTGATCGCTCGGCAAGCGTACCTAGCCGCTTTGCTATCTTGAACTCGCCCAATTACGTTTAATCGCTCGGCAAGCGTACCTAGCCGCTTTGTCGTCTTGAATTCGCCCATTGTTTGATATGTAAGATAAGTTTATGTTAGGAAAGGCAGATTGTGTGATACGAAAAGCTATATACACACGAGTAGCAGTGTACCAAAAAGAAAAAGATTTATTATAATGAGTAGTATCGTATTCTTCGATAATCTTTATTCGAAGAGCGTCAGGATCGGGCAACTCATCTCGCGATTCAATAGCAACACGGAAATTATCGAAGCTCGACGGTAGACTATAGAGGAGTGCAATGGCGAGCACGTCCGGATTCACCTGCACTTCCATGTCTTTCTGCTTGTCGACCGCGTCGAAGAAGTGCGCAACATGCTCGCGTACATCACCATCCTCTGCCATCCGATGTAGCATGAGCCGTTTCAGCAAGATTGCTTTTCTTGCCGGTCCTTTAGACTGATAGATGCTTTCCAATTTCATTCATACATCTCGCGACGTGACGCACCTCTTGATTTGCTTCAGTTCGGTGGCACTAATACACAGTACGATGTCCGACTTGGCCTTGCTGTCGCCTTTTTTCCATGCGGTAATGACGGCGGCATTGAGAGCATCATTAGCGTTAAACTCGGGCTTCACGTTCACACCACACACATATTCCCATTCGTCATTTCGTATTAAAAGGGCTTCCATGTGAATCTTCCACGTATCGTAATTATCGCGTTTTAGCGATTCAAATCTCATTACGTTCGCGGAATTCATCGTGCACCACTTTAACTACCACGTGGTCTTTGAGAGCGTAGACGAAGTATAACCGATACCGACTGTGCGCGTTACTACGAGCCTACTGGGCCCATAACCTGTTAGAAACGGCAGGTTGTGTGATACGAAAAGCTATGTACACACGAGTTGCAGTGTACCAAAAAGAAAAAGATTTATTATAATGAGTAGTGTATTACAAGACACGATGCGCACGACAATAAGCGACACACGGTTCTGATAAGAATGTCGAGGTGGGGACGCGTGCGTGCCGAAGAAACTCGAGCTAAAGAGATTCGGAAGAGCTTGGGCTTCCAGGTACAAGCAGCCGGTACAGGCATGTGGTTGGCGGTCTCGGATCGCTATGAGCGGATGCGATTAATTAAAGAAGAAACCCCTCATCTAACAGTTTATAAAGTTCAACCTGATTTCTTATAGCGGGTTCAAGCACACTGCATTTGAAAACGCTGTTAATCTCATTCTGTATATATAAGTGAAATGACAAAATTGTTTGAACAGATTAATATGTTTTAAAAATTTTCGACTTACTTTCTATGTCCTACAGTAGGTTTTAAAAACTGCATCTGTTTATAATATTTCCAATTAATTGCCTTGTTTGTAGCTGCAGTGGCTGCACTACCACTTGCAACATAACATTTCTCATCCTTGTATTTCTTCAAAAATGTATCACGTAAATTTTTCCATTTTTTTTGATAAACTTTTGTATCTACATCCTTTTAGGTAGAAATGATAGATTCATATGTTAAATATATTATATTAAGTAATAAGTGCAACAATTTTTAAGCTTACAAATATAAAATATAAAAAGAATGTAAATATACATACTGAGGACTTTAGCAACTGCTTCCCAAGCTTTTCTTATTACGTTTATTCCTCTCATTTTTATATCTAATCTTTGGTCCCATAAACACGGCCTCTCTTGTACTTCTAATATTAATATTTCTTCAAATTCTTATAATGTAAGTTGTGAGGAATAAATATTAGGCTGAAAATTTTTCATATGAATAGTATTTATTTAAAATAATTATTGTTACAAATATATTTAAGTATTTTGTTGTTCACATAACGACACACATAACCTAACTGTAATAAACTGATTAATAATTATTTATACTTACATCGACATTTTCTGTATCACTTTGATTTATACATTCCGTATCATCTAAATATTCATAATCTTGATAATAGTCTTGTTCTTGTGACATATTATTATTATATATATGTTGAGGTAGAGGTTGTAAAGCTAATTTTTCATGTGCAGCACGTTGGGGCAGCAAAACGTTATGCGATATAAATTTTCGAGGACTGATTGGAAGTGCGTCACAGTTCGTCATCCCACAAAAGATTTTTAACCAATAATAACATTTCGCTGTTGTAGCGTACTGCGCATGAAAAGTCAATGTTTTGTTACATATCAAATTATCGAGGTTATACATTCGCTTATCGCGAATCGCGAAATGTTCAGCTTTGCCCAACTTTTGCTGCGACGTCGTGATACTTAAAAAAATTATATACAAGGAGGGGCATTTAAAACAGGTCACCTGAATAACTCGCTTGTTTTTGACAATAGAAGAAAAAGTGTCAAACAAAAATTGCTTGGTTTTGAGGGGCACATAATGTGATGTCAATAATTGTTTTTTTGGTGGAGGCGCAAAGGATAGACAAAGGTAAAATTTTTTTTTTAAATGGAATGATATATTTTTTATTTACATTCTGATAGAGCATCTCAAGACAAATACAATGACCTATAATTGAAGGTCATTCAAAGTTACGCAAGGTCAATAATGGAATGTAATGGAAAATAAATTGTTTTAAGGCATTCTTCGAATAATTTCGTGTTTAATTTACTTATTTACGTACTTACCGCTACGACAAGTGTTCAAAATGATGACCCTGAACATCGACGAATAATTTCATGTTTTCTCTTCTTGTTTACCGGTATACCGCTAATCGTTCAAGCGTATGTAAATATTTACATACCATTTAAATTGAATCGCACGTAGCATTATTCATATTTACTTCATCAGTTTGAATTCATCTATCGATCAAAGTGCGTGTCTTGCAAAGTGCGTGTCTTGCAAAATGCGTTATACGAAAGCGGAAAAAGTCGACATGATTTTCGTTTATGGTGAATGTCGCCAAATTATGAGAGAAGCAGTACGTTTGTATACTAAAAAATTTCCCGATCGTGTTCATCCCTCATTCTTTGTTTTTTCAAACATAGTACAAACTTTTCAAGAAACAGGAAGTGTGGATAATAAAAAACGCAAACTAATCAAGAAAGCAACTGACGACGGAAATTCGACGAACATTTTAGCCGCTGTAGCCCTAAATCCACATATCAGTACAAGACAGCTTGAACGTGAAAGTGGTATTAGTCGATGAAGTGTTCTACGGATACTACATTCCAACAAATTTCATCTCTTCCATATCTCACTTCATCAAGAGTTACATGGCAATGATTTTCAAAATCGTGTACAATTCTGTGAATAGGCACTACAAAGACTACAAGAAGATGATATGTTTGCCACTAAAATCTTATTTACTGACGAAGCTACATTTACAAACAATGGACAAGTAAATCTTCGCAACATGCACTATTGGTCGATAGAAAACCCACATTGGATGAGAGAAGTGGACAAGCAGAGACCTTGGTCTATAAACGTCTGGGCGGCAATTCTTAACGATAAAATAATTGGTCTTCACTTTATCATGGACCATTAAATAGTCGCAAGTATGCACAGATTTTAACAGAAATATTGCCACTATTATTAGAAGATCTTCCACTAAACGTACGACAATCAATGTGGTACCAGCAAGATGGATGTCCTGCTCATTCTGCACGGATTATTACTGAATTGCTAAACAGAAAATTTGGAGATTGTTGGATTGGTCGATCAGGATATAATAGATGGCCCGCACGTTCCCCAGATTTAACACCTATGGATTTTTATTTGTGGGGAAAGTTAAAACAACAAGTGTACAGCGAAATGACGACAACAAGAGAAGACATGAAGGAGCATATAAGAAGAGCTTGCGTTGCGATTGATCCGAATGAAATTCGTCGTGCAGTGTTATCTGTGAAGACACGTTTCAGAAAATGCGTCGATGTTCAGGGTCATCATTTTCAACACTTGTCGTAGCGGTAAGTACGTAAATAAGTAAATTAGACACGAAATTATTCGAAGAGTGCCTTAAAACAATTTATTTTCCATTACATTCCATTATTAACCTTGAATGACCTTCAATTATAGGTCATTGTATTCGTCTTGAGATGCTCTATCAGAATATAAATAAAAAAATATATCATTCCATTTAAAAAAAAAATGTTACCTTTGCCTATCCTTTGCGCCTCCACCAAAAAAACAATTATTAACATCACATTATGTGCCCCTCGAAACCAAGTAACTTTTGTTTGACACTTTTTCTTCTATTGTCAAAAACAAGCGAGTTATTCAGGTGACCTGTTTTAAATGCCCCTCCCTGTATATGCTTATTGGACTGTGTTCGGAAATTTTTCAGGATGCACCCATATATTATTTATCCTCGTTTAACATTCGTTGAACAGCATAATATGATACATAGATGCACTCGAGTGGAGGCAACCTGACGTCGCGTGTCGCGTATCGTGTGTCGCGCATCGCGCTTGGTGTACATAAGCCATTACTCATATCATCTTCTTCTTATGCAGCTTCCATCTCAAAGATTTTTCTTATATATATTTATTCTTATGCAATTAATAATGATAATAATAATAATAATAATAATAATAATAAATCGATTATTCCCGTTATCTGGAGACACGGTAGTGTCTCGGCGCTAAGCCAAGCGCGCGACACTGCCGTGCCTCCTTTACGCGAAACTGAGAATTTTTCGGGGTCGAGATGATCAGATCTCAGTAACGGCTGAACCGATCAAGTTCTACATACGCTCAATCGACAGGAAAAACTTAAATTGTATGATAAAAGTGCTTTCATTTTTTTCCTATGTGCCCTACGAGCGGAGATATCGCGACGCAAAGTCCGGATCTGTGAATTTTCACGTCTTATTTTTAAGATACGTCATCAACGTCGCCGACCAGAGAAATGTACGTCTCGTTTTTTCGATAATAGAGGGCCTTTGACTTTATGTGTTATCTCACTCTATCTATCATCTCACTCTATCTATCTATGGGTGCGTTCCGAGTCGCGCATGAAGCGCGTAGACTGCATAGAAAGTCGTTCCGAGTTAACTATTGCGCGCTTCGAAAGCGCTTCGGGAGTACTTGAATTCCCCAGATTGTACTAACCGTACTGAATTCTTAGCACTTCACTCAGCGCATTGACTGCTTCTCTTTCGACCTCAAGCAGTTGATGCGTCTGATGCGTTCATGCGGTCTATGCGCATGATTTGTAATTCGGAACGAGCAACGAGTACCGGACAATACAACAATGAACGGACGAATATTTGCGATTTGCGATGGAACAGCGATTACAGCAATTGCATGATTTCCCGGTCTTATTAGAGGATAAAAATAAAGTATTAATTTTATTTTTAAATGAAGAGGATATGGCGAAAGTAAGCCAAGATAAAATTAATGGCATTATTCAACAAAAATTAAAAGGGCGAAGTAAGAGTCAGAAGTAAATTACATTTAAAATAATATTAAAATGTTAACATATTTACAATAGAAATATTACAAAAATTGCTTAACAATTGTTACGCGCAGCATGTTTTTAATTTTAACAATTGTTACGCGCAGCATGTTTTTAAATTTAAGTAACGGGCATAATGTTTTTAATTGTAAGCAATTTTTTGTAATATTTCTATTGTAAATATGTTAACATTTTTAAATTATTTTAAATGTAATTTACTTCTGACTTTTACTTCGTCCTTTTAATTTATGTTGAATACTTTCATCAAAATTAATGGCATATTATTTTACCTTGATTTATTTAATGTATAGATTAGACGTTATATTAATTAGAAATTACGCAATCGACGTAATCAATAATTTTTTCAACTCCAATTTGTTTTCCACGTGATTTATGGGTACTATTAATAGAAAAAATATTTTCTGCGTATCACTTAGAGATATGCCTTCGACTTCATTTTCACTATCGCTCGAGTCGGAACTGTCATCGGAACTTTCATCATTTTTCTTTAAAAGTATTAAAGAAGAAATTACAATTATTAGAAATTGTTTATTGACGTCTTGTATAGCGTCCATCTTGAACT
>NW_017276008.1:95295-95564 GCF_001594065.2 Cyphomyrmex costatus
ATTATGTATATATATATATATATATTGTGAAATATCGAAATATAGAGAAACTATGTGTCCAGGTATTCACTAACGAGGAATTAAGTATCTAGATGTTGTGTATATATTCGTCGTCGAGGAAGTAAGTGTCTACGTTTGATTTCGAGGAAGTGAGTGTCTAGGTGTTCGCTGTCGAGGAAATAGGTGTCTAGGTATTCGCCTTCGAGGAAGTGAGTGTCTAGGTGTTCGCCTTCGAGGAACTAAGTGTCTAGGTGTTCGCCTTCGAGGAA
>NW_017276008.1:95674-96903 GCF_001594065.2 Cyphomyrmex costatus
GTCTAGGTGTTCGCCGTCGACGAAATAAGTGTCTAGGTGTTCGCCGTCGAGGATATGGGTGTCTAGGTGTTTGCCGTCGACGAAATAAGTGTCTAGGTGTTCGCCGTCGAGGAAGTAGGTGTCTACGTGTTCGCCTTCGAGGAAATGGGTGTTTAGGTGTTTGTAAGAAACAATGTGTCGTCGTCGCTGTCGTTATCGTCGTCGCCGTCGTCGTCGTCGTCGTCGTCGTCAGCTACGGAGAGAGGAAATGTTTTGGCGCAAGAGATATAAATGTGTATCTATGGGTGCGGTCGAGTTGCCACTACGAATGCTTCGAAGCGTTTGATTAATCAATCAGAAGAAAGAATTTTACAAATTTATAATTATTTTGTTTTTATAACATTTTATGGTTAGGTTATTCTCTTTTCATTCACTGGTGTAATGGGAGAGAGAATGAGAGGGAGATTGGACGTCTTCCACAGTACCTCTCTCTCATCTTTATCGACCATTTTGACACACGGATCACGCAGGGACGCAGGACGGTATTCATAAGTCAGTTCTTATTTGAAGACTGTCTTAAGTAATAGGCCTGTTCTTTTTTTCTGCACTTTTCCCACAGTGCAATAAGTTGAAGTAAAACAGATGTACGTTTGTTCACTTCAACTTATTGCACTCTGAATAGGTACAGACCACTGTCTATACTCAGGCAAAAAGAACAATCCTAGGCCGGTAATCATAGCCAATTCTTATATTTAAGATCGTCTTAAGTACAGTCTTAGTAGTAGTAGTAGTAGTAGTATATTAATGCAGGTGGGCTTAACCAGCCTACTAGCGCGACCTAGATCCGTGGTGAGGTTCCATTGTCGCTCCTGCTTGCTTCCGTAGGTTATTCAGTCATTCTACTAGCCTACGCATTTTTCTAAATCCTTGGGTGTCAGTCCAATGTCCCCCAGGATTTATACTGATGTATAGGACCTAAATAGGACCTACAATTTAACGCCGAATCCGAACGGCGCTGATGATCGTAGATTTTTTTTTTTTGATCACCAGGTGGAGCCATTTTTTGGCTCATTTAACGCGAAAAATCGCGTTTGGGCGCAGGTGGGATTGAACTCGGGTCTACAGATCGCGAGTCAATCGCACTGAGTGGTGAGCCACTCGACGCCTCAAGTACAGTCTTAAGATGATACGAACCAATCAAAGGGCTGCATTCGCGTTTTAAGACTACACTTAAGACAGTCTTCAAATAA
>NW_017276009.1:0-208 GCF_001594065.2 Cyphomyrmex costatus
GAGTTTCTCGATGTCAAAAGTAATGTCAAAACTATTACAGAGTAGGTATAACAACACATAAAAGTTATGAACAAATTGATACTCTGAAATTACAAGCAATTATTTTTTATTGTACGGTCTAGTATAAATTTCAAATCACGATCAAGACCCGACATAGTTTCAAAAAAATTTTATTAATATCCTACATATTTTTCGGTACATTACGAAA
>NW_017276010.1:0-515 GCF_001594065.2 Cyphomyrmex costatus
CAATACATACAAATACCGAGGTGGGTCGTATATGGTGCTGGGTCGCTTATGGTGCCTCTCCCCTATACATGTGCACTAACATAGCCATTTTTATTTACTGTAAAAGTTAAATGATCTTTCATCGATGTTTCATTAACTGTTTCGACAAGATCATCGATTGAATGGTACAATCCCCGTGGCATAATGTAGTGTTCAATTCTATTTTGATCTACATCATTTTTAAGAGCCTCAGATGTATTGAACAAATTTCTTCTTACTGTGGTTTTTTCATCTTTCGGGAAATGAAGAAATGTCATAGGTATTTGAATATCTGTTAGGGATACACCCCATTCGCCTTGTAAACGTAATTGATGCGGTAAGCGAGTAATAAAATGAGTCGTTGTATTATCCGGAAAATATGAGGCACTGCTATTACTAGGCAGAACTATGTAAAAATTATTCCTCATTATAGATATTTATTTGTTTTTTATATCCTTAGGATTTATCCACGTATTAAAATTTTCTGGAAAACCATG
>NW_017276010.1:4125-16230 GCF_001594065.2 Cyphomyrmex costatus
CGTTGCACGATCAAGCGTTTTTTACTCTTCCAAGAATCGTTTTTATCGGCGAGTCGACGTAATATGGCGGCATAGCGTTTCAAACGTCGTTTATATGGTTGTTTAAGTGGTACATTACCGTGTAATATATTTAAAGCACACTCGCATATGCATCTAACAAGTTTCGGATCAGCCTTTTTCAAGATAGCGATACGTTACTCGTTAGTGAGATGACGTAACGCTTGTAGTATTGCAGCGTGTTTTTGGCCAAAGATATGAGCGTTTGGTGCCATTACAAACTTATTGAATTTGAAGTTTGAAAAATATATTCACAATCCTTTTATTGTTGTATATAATTTACATTTACAACAATCTTTAATTAACGGTGTTGGACCATCAATATGCGATTGTTGAGTCGATAGGTTATAATGTTCTAAGCACCGCCGATAGCCACGCACTTCTGGGTCTCGTTTAATATACTCGGGGAGCTTATCCCATAGATAATCTATGTGATTGCTGAACTCTCGTAATAATATAATCTTTGGTATAAATTGTAATTGTTCAGCAGTCAAATCGTTGATAATATTATCACCCGTCAATATGAGAAACATTTTAGCTACTGACAAGATTTGGATTTCTGTTCGACTATAAATACGTTAAACAGAACGCTGTCGCACATGTATAAAATAATTTTAAAGATGTTAGATAAGATTATTGATATTTCCCGTGTTGTACTTCTATTTACGGGGCACGTAAACATATTGAAATTTATTATCAGGAAATATGCACGTGCGAAATCGACAATTTTCCGGTGTGGATTGCTTTAAATCAAGTAATAAATAACCATGCGGTATAGATGTTGCGTCATTATATATTTCCCATAAGAATTTAATATTCTCGGGATAAACTTGACGAGCCAAATGCTGTATTTGGGCACGATCCCTAGGATTTTTAAATACAACTATATAATTAGCATTCAATGAAATATCTCGCATACCGCGTCCTTGATGAAATAAATTTTGCGTAATAAAAATGACACTAATATTTTTATGATGACTCCCTTTCGTAAATAAATCTATTACAGTATTATCACATGCTTCACGCATAAGGTCATCAATAACAATAAGTTTTGGGCATGGATCGTTAGCATAATCCTCATTACGTGGTAATCCTTCATGAAATTCAACATTATCACCATATTCAGTGTAACTCGGCTGCCATTCTGAATAGTAAAATAATACACGATCAAACTTAGTGTCGCTCATAGCAGTCATATTTCGAAAAAATTTTTTCACGAAAAACGTTTTACCACAGCCTGTTGGACCGCAGACCATAGAGGTCCAAGGATGTTTCCACCGTGTATCCATTTTAACGAATAACAATATTTAATTGGTGTTCCTGTTATAAAAGACATTTATAATAAAGTGCAATATATATTCTTGTTTTTTAGATATGCTTTTAACAATGTATAAATAAAATCTTTAATACTATAAAAAGTAATCAAACATCTTTTTCTTTTAGATATAAATACTTTATTTGCGGCTTTCAAGGGTATAAACATATAATAATTATAAATTGCAATATCCGTAGGGTAATGAACCATAAGAGTTCTCGCGTCTTCGTTTATCAAACGTTTGTTTGCACGTTTTACGTTCTGTACTTGTTACAACATTATGAAACTTCGTACGTTTGATAGCGTCAAAACAAAGTACTATTGAAATATCTAGCTCATTTGTAACAAGTTCCCTAACAGAGCGGTAATTAATCAATTTATTGTTCGCAAAATTAAGAGTTACACCTTTGGCTTTGCAAACCTCTGTAGTACTACCATCGGGCTTACGTACAACAAATGCATAAAATTTTGGACCAGCTGAAACAAAAGATTCGATATAACTACCCTCACCATAACACGTCAGCTCGTTCGTCAAATCACCCAGCAACTTACCCGTTGGTGGGTCATAATCATTCGGAGAATTACCACTCACATATATACATGAATCTGTATCGCAATATAATGCTCGGTTTCCAAGACGCTCGAGATACTCATATAATTTAAGACGAGCTTGAGCTGTTGTGAATGCGGCTATTACAACATTTGTTATGGGTGATGATGTTAAATTCTCGTCTCTGCATATATAACTAACATATAAAACGTCATCATTAACAGGTAATATACTTATAACATTTATCTCATTACTGGAAAGTAATTGTATCAATCTGTTACGTGTTGTTACAATTTCAACTTTAGGTAAATTCTCGCGTTGACCAAACTTACCCCAAAACGAATTTAAACATAATTTTGAAACAGCACGAAGCCCCGGATTAATATATATTTTTTGCGGATCTAATTTAATACCTTCCATTTGCTCATATTCATCTATGTATCGCATTTTTAACTCTTCATTATCAATACAGTCGGAAGGCCAACCAATTTTTAAAAAAGTATTTATGTACTCTGTGAAATGACCCCCTTCTTTGGCTTCAGGATTATATTGAGTCATTTCATATTGCCAAATTTCATAAATATTCATAATTTTATATCCGACGCTCACGGCTTTACGTATTTCATCAGCCACCCATGTACCCGTAAATTCGCGATCCACAGTATCTTCGTGTATACAATCCTCTTGATACATATTTTCACAACACGAACGACATAAAGCAAACATTAATTTACCATGCATTCGTACAGGTAATACAGGATGATAAAGCATACGTGGTGGTAATATCGTACAATAAACGAGACCCTCCACTTTATCAATCTCGACGCCTGAAGATCCCGTTAATTTGCGACATTCTTCACCAACATATATTGTCGGATGTTTTACGGGGAATTTTCCTGTTTTACAGATATAAGGGTAAAGAGAACACACATCGACATAATGTATTTTCTCATTACCCTTTACATCATAAAGAGACACCATGTTCTCTGTACGACCACCATAAAAGGCGTCGCGAGGGTTTAACGGCTTTCGCGAAACCTCAGGCCGATTTTCTAAAAATATTCGCATATCCTCTCTAGATATTAAAATACGATCAAAATCACATTCCCACATCTCCGTTAAAATATATCCAGCAGATTCAATCTTTGCTGTAATAAACTGTGTACGTTCCAAACGAGCATCCATCGTATCAGTACTAATACCATGGGTTCTATTTACAGTATAACAACGGGGGCATCCATGCCAATAGCATCCATGAAATTGCAAAACATGTTTGATCACCGCACCGTCAATAATTTCTTCGTAATACCCATCAACAAGAACACCTTCGGGTAATCGTGTTTCGCGTCCGTTTCCCGCATGAGCTATGATATGACCCAACTCATGTTCCATCCAAGTTAACCACGAAATAGCTTTACGCGATTGATTCTGACCCCAGCGGTAGCCTCCCGTAGGTATAATACCTATCATATTTTTTTGAAGAAAATTTTTACGATAAACGCGAGAACAAGCCGATGCTATTGTTGTACTCTCCTCAAAAGGACAAACATTGCCGCATTTGATAAACATTTTGCGAAAAGCTAAACAAGCACGCCGCAATATTGTTACATCATTCTTGCAATAACTCACAATTTCTTTCTTAAAATGGAATATATAATTCGAACGTTTTGTCTCGTTATACCAAAGTAAGAAACGTTCACGCTCATCGCTTCGCATGTAATCGCTTGAATAGTATTTCAAATCTGGTAATGGCCCTACATAATTTTGATTTTCAGGTGTGTTGAATAAATGCGGAAATGTGCCTTTTGTAGTATTCCCACTAAGTACAAAGGCTTTCGGTAGTGCACTCAACGGCATATGTAGATAATTTAAACTATCAAGAAACGTAGTTTGTCCTATTGTCATTACAACGATGTTTGTACCGTTTAATATTATCGACGGCATCTCATTTATGCCGCCCCTCATAGCGAAATACCGTAAAATAAATTGTGCATCAAAAGCTTTTGCATTATGTGCGATACAAATCGTACGACTAAACGTGTGTAGAGATTTAGTTGCTAAATCAACGAATTGTTTTACAGGATCTTGATCGAATACATATTCACGTATTCCACAATGTTGACATAATTTTGTCATATTATCATCATATAAACAATAAGTACATACTTGTTGAACAACGCATAAATTTGGTACGTGTACACGCGTTTTATAATCACCTTCAACGTGTAAGTTTTGTTGTGTTTCAAAATCGTAAAATAAAAATACAATTTTTGCTCGATTATCTTTAGTTTGTTTTATGGGTTGGATGTAGCATAAATGATTGATATGACAAAAATTCTTACATGTCTTACAATATGCTACATTACAATCATGTTTCCGTTTTTCATCTGCTGCAATAAATCTTGAACATTTAGCGCATATTTTTAATGTATCGCATATACTTTTTTTACATTTTTTTCTTTTATTTAGATTATCGTATGTAGTGGGTTTTAAATGCCGTTCGAAACAATTACGATTATAAAAAAATCGATTACAAGAATCGCATTTAATATGGGGTTTTGCGAGCATCGCACACGACGGTTGTCCCATACACCGATTGCATTTTCGTAAACATTTATGATCTCTTATTCTAGTATATGACACATTGCAAGATATACAAAACCCACGACTTCCTACAGCGCCGCGTAGGTTTAGAATTGGTTCGAAATGATTTAACCTTCGGTAATATAAAATACGTAGTGTGTGAATGATACTATTAAACGAATTCATTACATAATCTGTCCCATCGAATAAAGTTTCGCCACCCTTACCAAATGTTTCGATTTCATATACAACGATCGCTATACCATCGCTCGCTAAACATTTTTGAAAATGCTCTAATTCCACTATTGAACAACCTCTGTTTGGCATGTCTATTTTAGCATTTCTTATAAGTTCAAGAGCCTTCTCTCTTTGTAATCTACCACGAGACAACCGTATTGACATCCACTGTCGATGCAACTCGCCCGAACGAATTTCACCGCGTTCTGCATATGCCCGTGCTGCTACTAATGAGCGCGGTAAGCAAAGATTATCAGTATTTGTTATCGTTAATATCGATCGTTTTGTTACATTATCGTGTGTTATTCTTCTTCGTGAGCCACCGTTTACACGACGTATTACACAAGATGTTAATGTACAACTGTCGTTAATACAAAAATCTGTGGCACTTTGAGCGGCTCGACTCACCAACTCCCACAAATCTATATATTGAAAGTCTCGAACGTATCGATAAGACATCCACACAGGACCACGGGCGAGAGCATCGGCTGTAAATGTTATACCTATGTAATCGTCGGGATTACATGAATTTGTAAGATACGCATGTGCTTCTGCAAATACTTTATTCAGCCACATTAGTGGATTTAGATCTTCTAATGGTTGCCGTATAGAGATTGTTATTTCAAGACCGTGCGCATCAAATCGTGAAAAATAACGGCGATTCTCGTGTGATATGTCAAATGTTGTCGGGTTTCTTATTCCATTTTGATCGTTCTGCAACATCTCTCTTTCTTCATTTTCTTCTTCTTCTGCTACAGTATCATCTTCCGAATTTTGTAGTGAACGGCCGGTCCCCTTTTGTATTGTTAATATACCTGTAATAATATATCAATAATTATCTCGCTCTTCCTCCCGTTTTTTAAATATATTTATTACTAACATTATCTTCAAGGGTTTAAACGCGTTTATATGATCTCGGTCGACATACGACTCTCGAGTAGTGATCCTGTGTCACATATAATAAATATATAAATGAACGAATGATTTTATATATATACAGACTATAATAAAAATATAAATATCTCACCATTATCATTATTCACATCGTTGTTATATATAATTGATGTTGTAGAATCAGTTAAACTGATATGTTGCGCCGTATCAGACATATCAGTTACATCGTCGTTGTCCTCTCGTGCTACAGGTACGTAGAGTGGGGCAGAATCGCAAAAACCTGGCCAAAAATAGTAAACCTTTTACTCGGGGGTTTTCGGGGTCGCTGATTCCGAATCTGATACCAGATTTTCAAAATTCAAAATGGCGGACCCAAAATGGCGGACCAAAAATTAAATTTTTGGCAACAATGGCTTCAATTTACTGGTAGGGGGGTTTTCGGGGTCGCTGATTCCGAATACGATGCCAGATTTTCAAAATTCAAAATGGCGAACATAGAAAATACAGACAAAAGTGAATTATATGCAAAAGTATCTCTAACATACCATAATAATTTTGAACGACTTACCTTTCTGCATATTATTTCTTTATTGGTGACTAACGGGTAGAATTATGGATATAAAATAATTACGAAATTTATACATTAAAGAATTACTTTTATTCTGTCTAATAACAGAAGTCATTTTCTTCATCGTCGGATACATTCGATTCTGTTTCAGATTCCGAAGTCGTGGACGTAGATTCAGTCGAGGTATTGAATGAAACTTCATTCTCACTTATTGTCGGCGGTTGTAACAATTGAACAACTTCAAAGCCTAACGTTTTAAGAGATTTTTGGGGTAGTTTTCGAATGCTAGAAATTACTGGATCCGAAGTAACCATTAGTCGGTTGAAGACGTCTGCCATATTTACTTTTCTGGAGCATTTTCGCGAAAAATCCTGACGATATCGTTTTATATCTTTATTCCGGGACTCCTGTGCGTCTTCTGAAAGTTGTCCAATCGGTAGTAATGCGTGGTTGATAATAATCGCTCCATGGATCAGTATTTTGTGAACCGATGTCGGCATGTGATACCATGAATAAAGCTCGACATACAATCTTGCAGTATTCAAGCAATATTCATTGAACTTCACAACATCAACGTCATAACCGCTCGACATTGCTTTCAAAATAACATGAAAGCGATGGATTAATGATTCATCAACGCCTGTTATTTTCGCAGATACAGCTGAATTTTCGAAAAAACGCCGAGCTGTATTTCCGTCATTGGAACTTCCAAATCCAGGCTTCGGACGATCGACGACCAGTCCCAGTTGAGAGCGAAATTGTTCTTGCACGTCTCGTTTCTTTTTGTCAATTTTTTTATTAATTTCCTTCGCCTTTGCTTTTTTCTCCTCGTTCGCTTCTTTTTTCACTCTACTTCGTTGCCACTTTTCTACGTCAATTTTGTAAGAGATATGTAGACAGCATTCAAAAAAGCGTATCCATGCATGTAAAGTTGAGATGCCAAACCGTAAATTGTCTGTTTTCACATTTTTTTTTAGCATGGCATCAATGTCGTTGAATTGTTTCGAAGTAGCTTCGCACAAGAAGCAACGCTGTGCTGATATTGTACCACTTATTGCATTACAAACTTTGCCATCTATCATTGTAAATGACATGCTATACGTTACAAATATTGGCTTTTCATTTATCGTTGTTTGATAAGGTTCTAGTCGTAGTATTTGTTCTTCAATGTTTGTAACTTCAGTCATTGTCGTTTGGACATTTTCATGTAAAAATTGTAGTCTTATAGGCCTACAGAATCTCGGTGAAGATGGCCTTGGATTTTGCCATATAACAATTTCTGTCATTTCCATTTCGCTTACGAGCTTTATCGGCACAAATGAAGTGAAGAAAACACTTTCGTCGGACTTTCCATCTTCAGAAAACTTCTGCTTATACACACTCTAACCAGAGCTTCCGTCACATCCCCATTTACAATACAATTTTACATTTTTTACATGCGCTGGACTTATATTACGAATGACGTCCTCCTGAAGTTTTAGTATACGTGCTACTGTCTTATCAAGTATAACTTGTAATTTGACTTCAGCGCTAGTCTCAGTTATATTCACATAAAAGTCTGGCGGATAGCAAATTTGTTTCGCCTTTTCTACATGTTTATATGAAGGAAACAATTTACAACCCTTCTTTTTTGCCTCATTTCTTGTTGTTTGGTATGCTCGTTTTGAAATCTTTGATTCGAGCATTAACGAAAGCGCTTCATCAGGAGTAAATGTTTCTTCCATTTTTGACTGGAAAGCAGTAACATATTTACCAGCTCTTGTTGGACTTGTTGACGATACGTCTTTCACTACTTTCGCGGCTTCTAAATTCCCTGTTGATCTAAGACTCATTTGTGTCGCATACGCTAATTCATCCGCTGTAAAGGTTTTTCGGATTTCTTCGGTCTTTCGACGTTTCGATCTGTCACTGCTTGTATCAAAAGATTTAGAAGGGCGACCGCGACCGCGACTGGTACTTTCATCTGGAATATCTTGTGCTGCGGTTTCGGCATTTACGGAGATTGAAGTTGGAAAATGTATTTCATCTTTCAGCCATTGTTCGTTATTTTTAAAAAACCTGTCTGTCTTCCTCGATGCATCATCCCATTTTGATCTGAACTTTGTCATCAATATAGCTAACGTTTTCTTTAAATCGTCTGATACATGTACAGATTTACCATGTTTATCTGCGATGTTACTTTCCAAGACAGCAATAATATCTTGAATATTTTCTTTCATATGATCTTGTATGATTAAAAATACATCCTTCCGAGTCATGGAATACACTGAAAAATAAAATAATCAAAATGTAACATAAATAATACATAAGATTATTAAAAAATTTTAACTTTATTTAGTTTTGAATAATTTAAAATAGTCATTGTTTTGCATGTATAAAAAAATATATAATTTTATTTAAAAAATTGTTAAAAATTATTGGTTTTTATATGATATTTTGTTTATTTTTATTTGCATTAACTTAATTATTCATGCATTTAAGGTTATAGTATTGATAGTTACAAATTATTATTATATCATTACATCATTTTTGTTATACTATTTTTGAACAAGAACATGAAAAATAAATAAATCTGTTAATTATTCAGAAAAAATGTATCTTTCTAGTCATTATTATTGTTATTTTTACTGTTATTTGTATTATCATTATTATTGTTACTATAATTATTGTTTTTCATTTGTCCACAATTGACAAAAAAATTATAATATGGACATTTTTATTTATAAAAATTAGCAAAACATTTTTTCATAAATAAGTTAATATAATATAAAAGAAAGATATATTCTATGTTATAAAAATATATTCATATACAAATAACACATATTTGTTTAACCTACATTTTAGAAAATCTATCTAGAATAGTAGAATATAATATAATTGTAAACATAAATAAATGTAAAATGTTTATTATAAAATTGAATCGGCATATCAATAACTATAACTATTTAGTGAGTAAACAAGTAATATTTTCCAAATAATAGATAAGAAAAGCGTTTCTACAGTCAGGTAAGCGAGTCCCCAAACGCAGGTATACGAAGGGACCGCTCGACGATAGCTGGTGGGGAATGGGGGGCTGAGAACCGGTGTACTATTCATTGTTCGAAATATTCCAGACGGTTATAACAGAAACAAGAATTTAAGAAAAATTTCCCGCTTTCACATCTGTTACGATTTAATTACTTATGATGATAAGTTTTATATTTAATTTAATATCACAATACTTTTAATCATTATTGTTAATAAAGTATTTTTAATAATTAATTTAAAAAATGCTTTTAGATAATCTAAGTAAGCTTTGCATCAATTATTACATGTTAACAAACAGTTTAAGTTAAGAAAAACGCATTATCAGTACTTTTGTAATACTTTACATGTGCACGGGATTGCAATGCCGATCTAAAAAACTATTTTTAAATTTAAAGCGCAGCTAGGCGCAGCTAATTTTTTTATATGTTTTAAGCATCGATGTAATGAACAAAATCCAATAAGAATTAAAGTGGAATTCGATGGAACTTTTTTTAAATTAGTCTTTAAAAACCGCGACGACATAAAATATAAACTTATTTTTGTTGTTTATTTATACTATCTTATGAATATATACATGCATAATTATGGTTTTATATATATAAAATCATACAGTACCTTTAGAATGATTTTCCATTTTGAGAAATTAAAATAAGTCGTTTGGCTCAAATTTTATCACTTTCTGAACGTACCGATGATTTTCGGCTCTGTACTCTGACACGTGTGCTCGTGGCGAAGGCCAACTTGGGACTGACTAATCGCGCCAGTGTTGCCAGGTCCTAAAAAAATTTAGCGGTAGATCATTCTGTAAAATAGCGGTAGATGGAGCAATTTAGCGGTAGAAATTAAAAATTAAGAAAATGGCGCCGCAAGCAAAAAATTTTTTGAAACGCTTTTTTTCTTTTTTACTGTTTCTTTTTTTAAATAAAAATTGAATTCATAGGTTAAAAAAAAGGAACATGAATAATATTATGTATGCAATAATAAACTTTATTAGCAGTCTCACTGTTATCAGTCTTTCTTAGGGCTGCGCAGAATAAAAGGAACAGAGAACAGAGAATAAGAATTTCAACCTATCAAAAACTGTATTCCATAGTACATGATTTCTAGTAGGTTGAAATTCGTATTCTTTGTTCTCTGTTCCTTTTATTCTGTGCAGCCCCTTATAAATGTTAATTGCTATTAACAAGATAACAAGAAATAAAGTCTTACAATTGATAAAGTCACAAAAACAGGAAATAAATTCTTCTTACAATGAAGTATTATATATAATAAAAAATAAATTCTTATAAGTCAATTGACAGAAACAAAATTTAAATTTTTGTTGCAATCTACAGAATACTTCTTATAATCTATAACAGTATCATCAAATAAATTTAACATAATATAAAATATTGCAAACTAAAACTTAAACTTTCACATAAATATAATAGAATTTTTGACAATACTTATTATTCCAATTAGTTGCTCAGTTCAAGATCAGTTTCGTCACCAGTACCTTTATACATCTCATTATTAATTCGCTTCAGAATATGCTTTTCAATATTTAAATTAAAACATTCCTTATTTTTCAAATAAGTTTTTGTATGTAACAAACCTGTAATTGACTTTGTGCAAAGTCTGTTTCTTTGTTGGGTTTTCATTAAATTTATTTGTGAAAAAATTCTTTCAACATTAGCCGATGAGTGGGGGAGACAAAGTAAGCTGAGCATAAATGGTCCTAATGTACCGAACATAAGATGTTCATCAGAATATTTCAACTCCGAAACGTAACTCCAGAACTCTTCTATAGTAGAATATTTTTCACTCGAAATTTGTGTATTGCATAAAAGCCGCCACTCGTTATCAATCGTTTGAAATTTTTCTTCAGATATCAAATTTGGAAACGCACTACATAAATTAATTATAGATGGCATAGAGCCACTTCTTACAATTTCAGGATCTAGCATCTCTAACGATTTTAAGACAGTGTTACCAAAATCATAACGTTTTCGTATTTGTCTGGCACCTTCTACATAAAAACTTAAACATCTTGTTCGCAAAACATGTAATTGTTGACTGTCAAAGTGTTTATTATATAAAACTGCAAGTATTTTAGCTCCCATATATATTTCTTCTAATGGCAGATAATTTTGTGGATCGTTAACGTTTATTAAAAAAATGGACGTTCGTTGTATTACAGTTCTTTTAATGAAGTACTCCAATAAAGTTTTATAAATCGTACAAATTCTTTTATGCAAATTATGAATTTGCGGACTGGTACTTTGTAATTCCCGGTTTAAGTTGTTAAAAATAGGAAGAACGAACTCTAGAAACATAAGAAACATTTTTGTCAACGGATCTTGAAGTTTCTGTAAAATACTTTTAGCAGTTCCAGCAGAAGTTCGATCGCTACTAACAGACGCATCGATAAAAAAAAGTTTAAGAGCTTCATATTGTTCAAGAATTCGCACCACAACCGATTCAACAGACAACCACCTCGTTTGAGCCGGATGAAGAATTTTATGGATTTTTACATTTGCAAATTTTTGAAACTCTTTGAGGGTTTCAACTCGTTTCGGGCTATTCGAAAAATAGTTATATATTTCTCTAGTTAATTCTTCAACAGAACTAGGTAGCATACTGCAAGCATTTGACGCACACAAATGAAAGCTATGACAAATGCATTTCATCAAAAATATATGCGGAATGTCTGAGACCAACCTACTTGAAAAAGAATTTTTGGTGCCTACCATCACATTTGCTCCATCAGAAGCAAAACCAATTAAATTAGTCTTATACGGTATCTTATTTAAATTAAAGAATGCAGTAACTTTGTCATATAAGTCTTCGGCCGTTGCATCTTTTAAAGGTATTAAACCCAAAAAGCAGTCTATC
>NW_017276010.1:17696-18379 GCF_001594065.2 Cyphomyrmex costatus
GGTTCTGAAAACTGGAAAAATTCTTTCCACATCCATTCGGCTCCTTCCTCTAGGGTAACGTTAGAAGTATCACCACGATCATTAATTGTATCGCAATTATTGCCAACAGTATTCATATGGGCCGATTCAGTGTTAATAGTAGTAGCCTCAGAAATATTAGCCTCGATTTGCTCGACACACTCGATTAAAAAGGCGTCGTCATCATCTTTCAATAATTCTTGTACAGCTAATACAGATATTTAAATAAATAGTGAAAACATTTATTTTGTACATTTTATTGATAATTAGGTTATTTTACTTACCACGTAGTTCGTTATATCTGTCCACAATGTTTTGAACGTATGCGGTATTTTGGCCCTTACGTTGCACGATTTCGTTATAAACGATATAAAGAATGTCGCGGTCGTTAGTGAATAATCCACGATTAAAACACTTTACAATAATACGTAAAATGGAGTGACTTATTAAGAATTTAAATTTTTTTAATAAAGCTTTCCGCGGAAGATTTTGTAAGCGTGAACGCCATGCACTATTACAAACACGTCGTAGATATGGTGATCGGGATATCAAAACACGTTGCACTTCAGTTATGATCTTGTAGAGATCCATTTTAATGCACTTCTTTTCAAAGCTGGCGCAGAACTAAATGATGTAAAAAATATTCTCTACATGTTATCAAATCC
>NW_017276010.1:22083-22785 GCF_001594065.2 Cyphomyrmex costatus
CCTCTACAAGTAGAAGGCTTGACAACGGCAATTTTCGTTAGGTTGTCATTAACGAAACGTCGTACTTTTAAAGCATAGTGTGAGATAAAAGTTAATTTTTAAGTACAAACTGTAACGTGCTGTGTCTATATACTAACAGTGAACATGGCAAAGAGGAAAATGGATAATAATGATAATTCAGATTTTTGTGAGACAACTGGAGCGTGCAAATTTTTTGAAAAACAACTTCTTTTACCCACAATATACAAATTAAATCTTTCTTTTGGTAAGAAAGTTTTTATTGGATTTGCGGAACAGACGGATAGCAGTTTATATCCTGTAGTGAGGCTAATTGGGAAAGATTTTACGGGGATATCGCTTAAATCAGATGCTTGGTGTAATTTCCAGAAAGAATTTGATATTATATCTGAATATTTCGATTCAGAAGATACCGTAGCAAACAAATTGCGCGATCACCAATTCATAAATCAAGATTTTATGCTGCATTTTACAATTTCATATGGTCAAAGATCTATAGTTATTGACAGATCACAAAAAGATGACATACAAAATAATCAGGACGAGGCCGAAAACAAGAAGAGGAGATATAGCCCTCGTTCCATATTCATGTAGAAAAATACTTTTGACAATCTTAAAGAAATATGCGTATGTATCAATGAACGTCTAAGAAGCCTTGAAGCAATCACTGAATGCGTTAATTAT
>NW_017276011.1:0-229 GCF_001594065.2 Cyphomyrmex costatus
GACTCTTAATTGCTTTTTTATTTCATTGACAATTTTTAATACTAAGAGTCCTGTATATTCGTTTTATTTCATCTTATTATTATATATTTTGAGGTCTAGCAGCGCCAAGTTTTTTGTACTTTTACTTTTTGAAGTATATGTTATATATGTGGCAGGAAAATATACCTATTCCTTTCACAATTAATTGGCGCAATTTACAAAGATTTCATTTCATTTTGTGAGGCTAACA
>NW_017276012.1:0-202 GCF_001594065.2 Cyphomyrmex costatus
ATTCGATGAAGAACTCGAGGCGGAACTCGAGGATACGTTCGGTAACATCGCAATAGACACTTAGTGTCAATAGTGGTACAAGAGCCGAAGTGACGAGGATAGGGAATATACCCCTTGTAAATCATGATAGAAATCCTGCTAAACTACTTCGTGTCTATTGCGGTAGTGATGAATGTTACTGTGAATGCGATAAGTGTTGGGC
>NW_017276013.1:0-637 GCF_001594065.2 Cyphomyrmex costatus
ATGAAAAGGACCTGGATTAAGGTCGAAACGTATGCAATTTACAATTATATGTAACTAAATAAACACACCTTACTACACACCTTCTTCCTGTGTTGGTTCTCAACGGCAATTTATTTTAATTTTTGATACATTTACATGTCACCACGTACTAATCGTAATATAACCTATCTGTCAAGTGGACCCAAAATAGCGGATAGGAATACCTACATCTCTAGTGCCTTAAGCGGGGAGCACAGACTTTTGCATAACGCATAAACCATATACATAAAGAATTTGATTGATATTGACTCATGCATAAGAAAATGGGCCAATGAAATTCCTTATGTACATGCTTTATGCGTTATGCAAAAGTGTGTGTTGGGGCTCTTAGGGTCAATCGCTCGCTCTTTCTAAAGGTTGATTTATAATGGCCGTAAACTGTTAACTTATGCCATAATCTGTAAAAATTGACCAATCACAGTCGAATGAGAGGGAAATAATCGATTATAATTGGTCAATTTTTACAGATTACGGCATAAGTTAACAGATTACGGCCAGTATAATCCAACCCTAATACTCCTATTGGCTGCTTTTATTGTGTGTGTGAAGCTGGCGTATCATTTGGTGGAAGCTCATGAAATATTGAGAGTTCTGAATG
>NW_017276014.1:0-5820 GCF_001594065.2 Cyphomyrmex costatus
ACATTTCTATCCTATATGAATTTATAAGGTTATCGACGTTTGAATTAGAGCGGGAGTTGCCACTAACAACAGACCAATCAGAAATTGTCTCTCTCGTGTCCAGACTCTGGTATAGGGTCTCTACTCCTGTCGACCCTTAATGCTTTTCTTTTTCGTTCGTAATTTCAAGTAATGTTTCGTGTCTAGTTGTTCCTTGTGTTTATGAACAACACTTAATGGAGTATACTGTGGTATAGCTGAGTACTGCTGTACTGCGTAGTCAGCGTCAGTTATCGTAGTGTACACTTTCGTGTTCATTCCAATTTATTGTAAATCCAAACGCGTAAAATTGATTTTCATGTAAAATAGTACATATATTTAGATAGAAAACAGAAAGCAGGAAATTAGGATAATCGATATCAAGGCCGTGATAGACTTCGAATTATCGCTGAAAAGGCATATAAAGTTGTACAAGCCTCTTCGGAGTTCTCCGCCCTTTTTATCGCTCTTCGCATATCGGTAAGAGTCATATATCAATATATGTCGATATATACATCAATTATGAAAATTTGTACGACGCATGTGTCGAGTAAAATAAACTTTTTCGAGCCACTTATGATAGAATAGCATTCAGATTTATTAAATACTTTTTTCTTGTGAAATACTGATTCGTAATCCTTTCGATTTATCTCTCCTTGTTTACTTAATTGTTTATACGAAAAAGATGTAGTATATAATTATATATAAAAATAAGGAGAGCAACATAGCCTAATCCTATTTTTGTATATATCAAATGCCTTTTAAATATGTGACAAACTAAAAATGTCAAAATGTACGAAATTTTTTCTAATCTATACACAAATAAATAATTATCTCTATAATCAATTATATGTGTATCATGCAAAATTATAGAAAGATAGTCCATTTGTATATCAAAATTGTACCATTTTATATATTTCAATTTTTTTACTTTACCATGTATTTAGAGATCAAATTCCATATTTTTAATGAATTCAAAAAATCATTTAACAATTATAAAATTAGAATCAAATTAACTATACAGGTCAGTCTTTTACATAGAGCTCTTCTTACTTTCGTAATAAGTTTTAGTAAACATTGATAAAATAGAAGTTGAACGAACTGCATTATGGTCATAATACATTCTAGTATGTTTTAGTATAGTACATACATTCTGTTATAGGCCTTGTTCCTTATTCCTGTACTACCTGAACTGGTATATATGGTACAATAAATTGAAGTGAAACAAATATTTATTTTTTTTGCTTCAACTTATATCATGTATACTAATTCAGGTAATAATACATGAATAAAGAACAGACTTATAATCTATAGTCTATGAACTCCATCAATGTTTTGAAATATAGTATTAGTCAATTATATTCTAGAAATATCTGGATATTTTTCATTCTTATTGATCAAAATCTATCTGATGTGAGTATAGCCTTTAGTATATTCAGTTTATTATTTTTTAAATTGTTTTAAACATTTTAGTTTTGTGTAACATTGATTGATAAGTATGATTGGTCTGATTTTGCAATAAGATATATAACATGATTTTGCAATAACTATATAGTTGTTTGAATGATGTGACAATCTATCTAAGCTCTCTGGACCCTGTCTAATATTTACAACATTCAATTTATTAGTTACATTGATAAGATAAAATTTTGGTAGGTGTGTTCCAAAGTACCAAGTACACCAATTAACACACAGGAATAATTCTCATATCATAATATCAGATTAGCTGTAAAGAGGTTTAACACTATTTATCTCTAAATATGTGCTACATATTTAGAGATAAATAGTGTTATATCCAAAGGATATCATCTATTACAGATTGTTTTAGCTGACTATTACAGATGCCATACATTCTAGTACGTGGCAACTTAGCGTCGTACAGTCATAAATATCCCTGGAGGGTTTTAGTGTCAGGTCTTAAAGGTACGAAGACTCCTGTATATTTGCTCTTACGCAAATATGTATGCTTATACTTTTTGCTTTTTTAAACTTTTCAACTAGATAAAATGCGCCATGATTTGTAAGTCATTTTGAAAATTCTATCTAATGTTTCTTTTGTAATCTTTCTACACATGTATAATAAAAATAGCATTACAAGATAGTGAAATAACATATAGGTACTTCGAGTAAATTGACACAGCTTTCAAGATTAGAGGGGACAATGTAGCTAGAAATATTGCAGGTGTAATAAATCAACAATTTTTTAGGTGCAAGTAATATTCAATTATGTTATAGCGGCTGACATAGAGCAGTTGAGTCGGTTCTCCTCTATAGGATATTGCGACGACTCGACGATAGTATATTTGCAACATCCTTGCATAATATTGACTGCTTTAGAGGTACTCGGTTACAAAGTCGTCGCATCATCCAGTACTAGCATTAAGCAGGATTATAATGAGTACATGTGGACTATGAGAAAAGAATTCTCAGAACCTGAACCTGATACTGTTGTAAAAAAAGCTGGTATGGCTCGAAATATACTGCTGCTTTAAGAGCACCTAACATTGCATAGTGTGATATTCATTAGGCACAACCATTCTAATGCTTCTAAGATAAAGCTCACCTACTTCATTATCTAATCTGATTTAATAATCTTAACTCTCGCAATGTAAACAAGTTGTTCATAGCATGTGCATACATTAATATTAATTCAGGGACAGCATGTTGCACTGAAATTAGCAGCATGCACGCATTGAATCATTATTGGTACTTTTGGAATGGATAACTACTATTAATTCCTCTGGAAAATAAATACAATAAAGAAGTTTAATAACAAAATTAATTAAATACTAAACTACATAGATACTATGTAAGAGAATTGATTGATATGAGTATGTTAATACAGAAAATGACAATACATTTGGCGAGTTTAATAAAAATAACATCATATTGACATTCACAGATATTCTTGTCGCTGCGAAGAATTAAATAAAAAATAGAGAAAGAAACATGACTATCTTGAAGTTTCATTGAAATTTAAATAAACAAGCTTATGAAATGTCACTCTCTGTTAAAGACCGAAACAACGTTTAAGAGATTCCTGAGAGAAACGAAACTTCTAACACCAAACTGACGAGAAATTTGTTTTTAACATAAATATCAATCAATATCAATAATTAAAGATATCAGTAATTGTATTTTCGCATAATCTTTATATCGATATTTATAAGAGGCAATAATTAACTTTTATTTTTAGCATTTTGCATATTGTACTATATTCGAATACGTAAATTTTAGGCAGTATAATTCGCTAACTTTAATTCAAAGAACTATTATAGCTTTGACATTTTAGTATTTGAATTTTCGTCTTAAAATAACTTAGGAATCTCGCCCCTTGAACGTTGTTCTGATCTTTATGGAATACCTTGTATATATAAATATATATATATACATATATATGCATATATTCAATATACAGAGTGTCCAAAAATATGAGGGTAATCTTACTGCGGTATGAAAAATTAAGTAATAAAAGTAGATGCCATTTTTTCCTATAAAGTAGATTTTTAAGTAAAAACCATATAAACATTTAAAGTTTGACTAATCATAAGCGTTGGTTAAAAAGTTATCTATCCGTGCATTGGTATTAGATACCAAACAAAACATTGCTGCTGCAGCATGCACGCTGTCACATGAACAGATAGCTTTTTAACTAACGCTTATTGTTAGTCAAACTTTAAAGTTAATACATACTTAACCCTTAGCAGCACGGTGGTCAGTAGTATTGATCACATATTGTTTCGTACATTTTCGAATGTACACGAGTTATTTTTTTATAAAAAATGATAAATCTTTTTAATCCATGGTACCAAGACCTTGGATAAACAAAAGAAATGACCTAATGTATATAATTTTAGCAATAAGGCATTGTTATAAACAAAGGAACGCAAAAAAACACCACATATAACAAAAAAAAAATCATTATTAGCTCATGTATTTCAAATAATAAAATGTTACTTTGAGGTATAAGGATTTTTTGGGTTGCTGATTACGAATCTGAAGTCCGTTTTCAGAAATTCAAAATGGCGGGTCCAATATGGCCGACGATTTTCTAAAAATTGCACAATTTTGCTTGAAATTTGTTACTTAGGGGTTTTTGGGGTCGCTGATTACGAATCTGAAGTCCGTTTTCAGAAATGCAGAATGGCGGATCAAATATGGCGGACGATTTTTATAAAAATGTTTGGATTTTTCGTGAAATATTATACTTGCGGTTTTTTGGGGCCGCTGATTACGAATCGGAAATCCGTTTCCTGGAAGTTCCTTTTCATAAATATTTATTTTTATTTTATTTTTTTTTGTTATTATGTCGATTATGCGTATGTTGATTTTTCAAGACTATTTGTGATAGTTTGAAAAACAGATAATTAGCAACTTATGAAATAGATCGAAAATAAAAAGACTGTGATTACGATTAATTTGTCATTTTGTAGACCCAACTATAATGAATTCTTTCGTCATATATGTAAGAAATAATATTGTTTGTATCTATCATAGTATCAGTTAAAAAATATTTGTAATTTTACATAGTGAAAAACAACAATATTTGTGTTATAATTGTGGTAAGCAAAATTGTGCAATTTTTAGAAAATCGTCGGCCATATTGGATCCGCCATTTTAAATTTCTCAAAACGGAATTCAGATTCGTAATGAGCGACTTCAAAAACCCCCGAGTAATACATTTCAAGCGAAATTGTGAAATTTTTAGAAAATCGTCGGCCATATTGGATCCGCCATTTTGAATTTCTGAAAATGGAATTCAGATTCATAATCAGCGACTCCAAAAACCTCCGAGTAACAAATTTCAGGCGTTTTCCGTGTAAAGAAAAATGTATGCTTCAAAGGGTTAAATGCAAGTATTTACTTAATTTTGAAGTTAACAAATTGTTATTAACAAATAAATATAATGATTGCTAAAATGAAACTATACTGCTTTGATGAGTGAAATAGTTATATTGTTGGATTGTGTCTCATAATCTGTTCAACGCTACTTGCATGTTTGTGTTGATGTACTTTACATTTTGTCCGCTAGGTGGCCAAAGGAGAACTGTATCGTAGAACCATGGACCTATAATATATGGACTGAGCATAGACAAGGAAACCAGGATGCCAGGATATAAAGTGAGACAGCATGATTCGCACGTACTTTCCCTCTCCATACTAACCTAACTAACTTACATGCGCTGATCATGGACCTATGGCAGCAGCGCATGTAGGTTAGTATGGAGAGGGAGAGTACGTGCGAATCATGCTGTCACACTTTATATCCTGACATCATGATTTCCTTGTCTATGCTCGGTCAACATACACTACGCACAACAATTAGGAGATCACTTTAAAACCTACAAATTTTGTCGATATTTAAGGGGAGGTTTTACCACCGAAAATTTAACCCACTGATTTTCAAATGGTACAAACCTAACAATTTTTTTTCTGGCATCATTTTCTAACTAAAATTATGCCACGTAATCAAAAAGAAAGAAAAAATATTTTTTGGGCATGTGGAATTTTTATTTCTTGAACTAAACGAGATTTTTTAAAATCCATACGAGAGAGTGTTTGAAATCATGAAAAATTCATGTACAAAAAATTTCAATAAAAAATATTCAAAATTGTGGGAGAAGTTCAATTTTTAAAAAATAATTCTTGTACCGACCGTAAATTGTCAAACAAACAAGGAAAGAATTATCGCCTATAACGGTCATAGCTAGATCAAAGTGCTTATTATAAATATGTGTAAATTTTTATATATACTACATATGTAGTCCCCCCATAATTGCGCGCTGATACAATCAGACATAT
>NW_017276015.1:0-1670 GCF_001594065.2 Cyphomyrmex costatus
CAGCTTAATAGACAAAACGTTTTACATGTATGTGTCACACGTACGAATGAAAAAATCTTGAAACGGTTCCTTTTCAATACTCGATCTCTAGATCTCGATATTGGCTGCATCAATGTTATTCGGACTGGTTTCAATCGAAAGATACCGATGACATTATATATTATAATAAAAGTGTTTTTAGATTTTTGATTTGGCTTTTAATTTCTGAGTAATATTAATCTAAAGTTTAGTAGATGTCAAAACTCTAGATAAAGCTAACGACACCGTCGCGAATTGGCAGCGACATGAACATGTACATACACGATGATGTTCACGCATCAAGCGATCATGTCAAGCAATTATATTTTTATTTTATGTACTTGGCGTTGCGACGCTACCGCGTCGCTTGATTTCTTACATTGCGTTTGCTTTACTTTATATTTATCATTGACTCCATCCCAGTGAAAAATGATAATGGAATCGACGTCGAATCGATGTCAATACGACGCACAGTGGTACCAAACTGAATTTCGGCGATCGAAAATCATAATTGTTATAAATGAATAAATATTTTTATTAAAATATATGTTTTCATATTTGTTGAAGTAAAAAGAGTAAAAATATGTCTCGCTTTTAGATTTTATTAAATTTATGAAAATAAATATGGAAAAAAAAATAAATATGCAAGGGATAAACCTACCAGAATTCAAAATAACTCAGTTTCTACCTCTTGGCTTACGATGCCTTTTGTTCCTTCTCACACAGAAAAATTTAAAAGATTTAATAATAACGTCATCAGAGTATCTTATCGTAGCCCGAACAAAATGAGCAAATATATTAAAGTACAAAAAGATTCCCTCTCGAAAGAATGTAAAAACAACGTAGTGTATAAAATTTCTTGTAATGATTGCGATGCGTCTTATGTTGGCCAAACGGGTAGACAACTAAAAACAAGGATTTCTGAACATCGAAATCATATTAGACGTAACACGACAATTCGATCAGTGATTACTGAGCATAGGCTGCAGCACGACTATGACTTTCTATTGGATGATGTAGACATGTAGAGATTCTTGACGAAGAACCTAATTATAGGAAACGTATAGTGTCAGAAATGATTAATATTAAAAGACAGAGAAATAGTTTAAACTTACAAACAGACACTGAAGGTCTACATGATGTGTACATCCCTCTAATAAACAAAGTTTGATATTGTTGTGCTGCTACCTTTTTAGTTCACAGTCATTTCTGACAATATACAGACTGCTATTTTTCGCTTGATGTCGTCGTTAAATATAATAATATGCTTTCTGACAAACTCGACAGTCTTTATACAAAAATTTGTGTGTGGATGAGTCCATCATTTAAGGTTTGAAAGAAAATTTGTTTCTTTTCAATTTTTTACATTATTAGTATCAAGTTTATAAAGAATAGGTTCAATTATTTTTCCACAGATTTATTATCGATCTATCAATCGTTTCAATAAATTTCTTACTTTGAAAATGGATTCATCTGTCAATATTAATGATTCTGGTTTCTGATTTCTACTTGTACTTCTGAAGAAGACTCAATCCCAGAGTAGAAACATGTCAAGTTGTTGATTTGAAGATTTACGTTTCGAAGATTTGCGAGAGACAGACATTGTAAAGTTATTATATTTTTATATATTTTTTATTTCTATGTTATTTGCT
>NW_017276016.1:0-429 GCF_001594065.2 Cyphomyrmex costatus
TTGTTTACAGTTGTTGTCTGCTTCAAAATTACATGAACGAGTTGTAGCAAAAAGTTCCGGAGCGAAAACTACTTATAACGGTAATTAAACATAAAAAACCACACTTAGATGCACCTGAAAATCAGTCCCTTCTTAGCATTACCCAGGATGAAAGACGTGGATGTGATAGGGTTCTCATCCCATTGGGATTAGCATTACTCAGGATGAAAGACGTGGATGTGATAGGGTTCTCATCCCATTGGGGTGCTTTTTGTAGTGAGTCCCCTTGCCTCTCACGAATCGGAGTGCTTTTTGGAAGTAAGTCCCCTTGCCTTACACAAAAAGAAAAATCATATTAATTATATAATCGCAAAAAGGAAGAAATAATTGATTACTCATATTGTGTTTTCATGAATTCAGATTCACCATCTGCTAACTTAGCCAAACCCT
>NW_017276017.1:0-590 GCF_001594065.2 Cyphomyrmex costatus
CGAAATCGATTAGAACAGAGGGACGGGCTTTTATCAAATTTTTAACGATTTTTTAACTTCGCGGATGGGCGAGGCGGGCGCCATTTCTCGACAAAAGTATTAGCAGCGGTTTAACCTCGAGATGAAACGTTTATAAATTTCTGACTTTTTTAAGTTCAGAAATTGTATATTTTTGCTCGTTATTAGCGTTACCCAGCATCAACCGCGTGGAGGTTACGAGCATCTGTTCCCGTTTTTTTTGTTATTTTTATATTTTTAATTTTTTTTGTGTTTTTTGTTGTTTTTATTTTTTAATTTGTTGTACATGTTTTTTTAACATTATTTTATATAGTTCAATATATTTTTATGCCTTATCGCCTTTTTTACATGCGCGTGTAGGTTGCAAATTTACTGCAAGTATTTGGGCCAGTGATGCACAGTATTCCAGGGTGCTATCAGATCCAGCAGGTGGTGTCCGATTAATCTGGAATTTATGTTTCGAATTTGATTTTTTGGTAGTTTTTACGTTACCTGAAAGGAGCAAGTGTCGAGATTTGCACACGTTACCACTTTTTGTTACTTTTGAATGTAACAAGAACTTCGCAATCCCT
>NW_017276018.1:0-12931 GCF_001594065.2 Cyphomyrmex costatus
GCCTTTTTAGGCGAGTTTTAATTTTTTTAGGCATGATGCCGGGTTCAAAAAATTCTGAAAAAAATCAGTGTGAAAATAAGTTTAAAAATACATGTTTTTGAATTTTTGCGAGGTTGCCAATCATAAACTAACAAAAGGGGGTCACTTATAAGTTTTCAGGAATTTTTTAAAAATTATGGTTAGGTTGGAACATTTCGCAAAAAATATTTTCAAATACCTTTTGATACGTTTTGTATGCCCAAATTTTTTTAATAAAATTGTATCTGATAGGTCTCGTGACAAAAATAAAATATGAAAATACTTCATAAGGCAATATCTCCGAAAAGGGGTGGTGTACGGAATTAAAAATTTCTCCAAATTTTTTTTTCGGGTCAACGAACTTTTTGGTGACATACTGGTCATAATCCGTTTGGGGGCCGATTGACCCCTTCTTAACCTGCTAGAGCCTTTGGCTATCTGGGGAGTTATTTCTCGGTCCTGTTTGGTGACATTCAGATAAGCTTGCTTGATATAATATATTATATAGTTACGTTGAATCTTAGAAGGATTGCTTCGAGAGCACTCTTCGAATCCTAGAAGATCACGCTCTTCTTGATATTAAGGTCTCCGATAAATTGAATAGCCTGGAGTATGGCCCATAATTCAGCAAAGAATACCGAAGTTTCAGAGGGTAATCTATGCTTTATGACTCCATCCATACCAGGCGAGAAGACAGTTGCGCCCACAACGCCATCCTAATTCTTTGAACCGTCTATGATATATACCAAGAAATAGCATTTTGTCTGTAACGGAAAGATTTATGGTAAAAATCCGCTTTGATCAAGTTAGGATTATCCTTCTTGTCACAGCCCTTCAAGTCTTACCCTTATCACCTGAAGAGAACCGGAACTCCCATTTAGGTCTTCTGAGAGGATGAATGGATCCACATTGTCAAAAGCTTCCACTATGTCCAAAAACGCCTCAACCGTAACGGAACGTTCGAGAAAACCGGTTCTTATATCAGAGATCAAGACAGCTAAATTATCGTCACAACCTCTAAAGGGCCTGAAGCCCGCTTGAGCCTGAGGGAGGATCGGATTGGACTCAACAAACCAACCTTCTGTAGAGAATTCGCTCCATGAGTTTACACATGACATAAGAGAAATAGGTCTGACCGCCCTATTACCAGGCTTAGAAATGAATATGATCAGCGAAGTCTTCCATGAATCTGGGAAAGTACCCTCGGAAAGAATCTCATTGAAGATGGCCAGCAAACAAGTCTCGTATTCCTCAGGCAATTGATTCATCATCTTGTAGCAAATCTGATCTAAACCAGGAGCAGAGTTCCTTCGCAATGACTCAAGCGCAATTCGGAATTTCTTGAGTGTCAAAGGATCGTCTAACCACGCACATATATTAGGATTTTGATCGTCTTCCGCCTTCATGCTTGCAAGAGTCTCGGATCTGTCAAAAAAAGATAACGAGGGACATAATTTGGAGATGGCCTCCATAGAGACCTGAATAAAATCCTGTAACGAAAAGTCCAGTTGTGACGACTTTCTTTTAAAACTCTTAATCAAAGCCCAGATTCTGTTAGTAGGAGTCTTAGAATCAAAACCGCCAACAAAATTGCGCCAACCAATGCGCTTTTGTTCTGAAAGCTTCTTAGAGCAATCAACACGAGCCTTTCGAAATTCGAGATAAGTACTATCAGAAGGCGCCGACAGAAACTTTCTAATGGCTTCCTTCCTACATCTAACCGCCTCTGAACACACCTCATTCCACCAAGGCGGGAGCTCCAACTTCGCGACCTGCACCAAGGTGCGCGGAAAACGTTTTTCTGCTGGAAGAAAACCCCTAACCACCTCAAGAAGATTTTCAGTGGAACTATCATAACACTTAATCAAATCACTACCATTTAAAGCAGGAAGATTCCTAGCCGCAGAAGATAAGGCATATTTTAAATCTCGACATATCTCCGTGGAGAATGGCAATTTGTAAAAGAATCTTCTTTTAAAGCATACTTGAATGCCAACAGTAGTAATAACAGGAAAATAGTCACTCCCGAGAGTATCAGATATCACTCTGGGCTATGTTCCAAAACTTTACTCGATTAACTCTATAGAACCCCGTTTAGTGGGGGGCAGAGTAAGTCAGAGTTAGCTACTATATTGGAATATTTTGGAACAGGTTAGAGTAACGTACATGTGGCGGCATATACAATTGTACTAAAGATAATTTATTTGTAAATTGTTCATGTTGACATTCTTTGTGGTATTGTTTAATAGATTACGATCCAAGAATTTGTACCTAAGTATAAAGATAAAAAAGATTGTCGGTTTTTTTAATAGAGTCATAAACGTAATATTGACAATTCCTAAGTATAAAGATAAAAAAGATTGTCGGTTTTTTTGATAGTGTCATAAACGTAATTCGTAGTATAATTAAGGTGACGCAAACTATTTTTTTTGTGTTGATTTACGGTTATGACTTATATAAACAATTTTTTGTCAGAGAGTAACATCTTTGTGTTCAGATCCAAAATCCTATACTAATCAAAATAATCATTAAACATGATTATTAAAATATTATCAAATTTATAACCTCTGCAATCTGATACAACACTGATACTGCGATCTAATATATTCTATCAGATAGCAGAGGTTATAGATCATTGGGTTAATATTTTAATAATTATGTTTATGAGTTTATTTTGATCTGTATATGATTTTGAGCCTAAGCACAAAGATGTTGTAACTCTCCGACAGAATCGTTTATATAAGTAATAAACGTAAGAATTTATTTCGAAAATCCATATATGGATTAAATAAATTCTTACGATTATTACAATCTTCCAAATGCTAATTGGAATTATAATTATTCTCTAGATTTTTATTGTTTTGTAAAAGAAATGGAATAATTCCGCTCGTAATCCATTCCAAATAATTTTGTAATACGTATCCAGTTTATACTTCTTCTAAAATGGCGCGTTTTCCCTCAGAGTTAACTCTTCAACCTACCTTAGTAGCAAGGTTGGAAAAGTTGACTCCGTGTACATTGACTACGAGTTTTGGAACGAATAGACTCCACCCATATAGTACTTTACGCAGTGTTTCGGAACTACCATGAGTTAACTCTCTTACTCAGAGTAAGGTTTTGGAACGCAGCCCTGGAGTCACATATAAGCGCCAGATGAGGAGATACCAAGAATAAATCCAGGGTCGAAACCGAGGCAACTGAAGCTCTAAAAAAAGTGGGAATTTTCCCATTGAGTAAAAACAAATCATGTTCATCATTGATTTTATGCAGTCTTTCCCCACGCAGGATGATGAACATTGAAATCTCCTAACATAATGAAATTTTTGTGACTATTTAAGCTATTAAGCAAAGAATTAAAAAGGAGGCGGAAGTATTTTTACCAGAATGCCTATAAACATTAACAATGATTATGGAGTCTGTATGAAAACAGTAAATTTTTATCACAATGAACTCCACTGACGAATGTTCTACATCTTTGAAGTCAATAATCTCGTACTTAATGTCCGTCCTCACAATAATACAAACTCCCCGATCTCCCGGTTGAGTTATGTCTTTCCTAATAATATTAAACCCCTTATATAATACTAAGGGCTTTGTTGTTCTTAAGAAAAGATTCCTGAATACAAAGGACATCATACTCCCTCACCACCGATAACTAGGGTACTATATTATACAGGAATATGCATCCGCCATATTGGCTCCTAGTCAGTGCGGGAAGATTCGTGCCAAGCGGCAAGCAAAGATGCCGTACTACCAGACCAATATTGAAAACTATAGTATACTACAAATTTTCAGTAAAGTGTATACGAAACACGATCGTAGAAATAACAATAAATAAAATGGGCGGTTGCAATGCTCTAAATTGTAAGAATAGGAGTGAAGCCGGGTTTCAAACTTTCCGCTTCCCAACAGAAGCGGAAAGAAGAAAAAAATGGTTAATAAACTGTCGACGTGACAAGTCGATACCTTCTTCAAATTCAAGATTATACGAGATAAGTACTTATATTTATCACTAAACATTTATTTCAATTATTTAGAGCACAAGATGAGAAATGGAAAATTGAGATTATGAACCTTTCCATTCATCACAAAATGATTCAAAGACATTTTAAAATGTTTCTAAATGAATATAACTTTCCTGACATCTTCATAAAAACTTTTCTGAAACATTCGTGCTATGTATATGGATTTGCTTTATGTGAATAATAAACAAATATTTATAAGACTTTTTTAAAGGTTTTGTTTTAATTTTTTTTACAGATTCACTTTGAAAGCTCTTAATTTGAACAAAATAGACAAGATAGGTTGAAAAAATTAAAGCCAAATGCTGTACCGACGTTATTTGATGTACCAAATTCACCAAAAAGAATTGAAAGCATGAAGCAAAAAAGGTTTTTTATTATTTCTATTATTATATATATCGTTTTTTAAATTCAAATTTTTTAATTTATAATTTGTGTAAAATAAATTATAATTACGATATATATATATATATATATGACACACGTACGCGCACATATAGGTATATATTGGGTGGATCGATATATTCGTTCGGTTTTTATTAGTAATGCAAATTTTTTCCGAATATCTCCGATTTTAATTGCCTAATCGGGCAATCAAAAATGTTTTGGAAAGGTGACAGTCCGCTCTTTTCATCTGTCAAAATTGGTTTCATTGGCATTAGTTTTGTTCGTGCTACAGGCCTGTGAACATGTCGGAGAATAAGGGGCATTTTCGGCATATTTTGCTTTATTACTTCAAGAAAGGCAAGCGAGCTGCGGAGGCCCACCGAAAGATATGCGGCGTATATGGGGACGATGTCTTAACAGAACGTGCCGCTCAGAAATGGTTTGCCAAATTTCGTTCCGGAGATACGAGCCTTGAAGATGGACCCCGCAGCTGTAGGCCCACTGAGGTTGATTCGAATGATATCAAGGCACTGGTTGAGCAAGACCGGACGCTAAAGGTACGAGAGATTGCGGAGACACTTAAAATAGGTTATGGAACCGTTCAAAAGCATTTGCAACAGCTTGGCTACGTGTTCCGCCTCGATGTTTGGGTGCCGCACAAGCTGACCGAGGAGAACCTGGCCAATCATATATCCATCTGCAATTCACTTCTGAAGCGGCACGAAAGCGACCCGTTTCTCAAACGAATAGTGACTGGCAACGAAAAGTGGATCATCTACGACAACATAGTGCGCAAGAGATCGTGGGGGACCGCTGGCGAGCCGCCGATTGCCACCCCGAAGACCGGCCTGCATCCGAAGAAGATTTTGCTATCCATATGGTGGGATCATCGTGGTGTGCTGTTTTATGAGCTGCTTCCTCAGGGAAAAACGATCGATTCGAAGATCTACTGCACGCAGCTAACGAAATCGAATCAAGCATTGCGACAAAAACGTCCAGAACTGGTCAATCGCAAAGGTGTCATATTCCACCATGACAACACCAGACCCTACACCGCAATAATCACTCAGCAAAAATTAGTGTAACTTGGCTGGGATGTTTTGCCCCACCCACCGTATTCACCAGACCTTGCGCCATCCGACTACTACTTATTCCGATTTTTATGAGACATTAGACAGAAGGTATTTGAATTATATCCTATTCAAAAGTGCGTGCGTGCGTGCGTGCATAAAATATCAAGCAATAGACTCATAATCGTTATATAACGAATGGAACCACCCCCGCACCCATACCGTCAACAGAAGTTTGCCTCGACAGTACTATCATAGCAATAGTACAATCGTAGAAGTTCTGTGCCCTGTGCAGGGGGGAGGGGGGGGGGAGTGAAAGTAACATCACGTGGAAAGTTTAACGTTTCTGAACAGGGAGAGGTGTAGAATAGTACTTGATATCATACGTATATTGCAGAAATGAAACGTATATTTTAGAACTATGATTATTAATAACTTTTTAACGAAGGACGAGCGACGGGAATGGTCAATGACCTTGACCTTCTCTCAAGAAGGTTGACCCTCAGGTCAAGGTCAAGGTTACTCGGAAGTCATTTGAGGCTGACTGTGTAAAGCAAAACATTTACCCAATAGGTTTCACTACTGTTAAAAATAACTTCAACGCTTAATATCTCAAAAACTATAAGAGTCCGCCACCTAGTTACTAAGACAAAGTTGCTCAGAATCATGACCTTGACAATATATGTCAAGGTCAAGGTCATCGGAGCTGGGTCCCCTAAAGCGCATAATTACCATTTTTTTTTAATTATTTGTGTATTATATTATTTGATGTATCATTTTATCCTTTAATATTTGATGAAAAACAAGGATAAAATAATACGTCATACGCATTACACTTGCGGAAATGATACATACACTAATACATATACAATCATATAAACACATAAACCATCAGTTTTTAATATTTCCATTGAACAGATATATCACAATTATACAGACGTTGACATACAGATTCGTGGGTCATCGAAGTGCAGCAGTTCCCGTACGATTGTCAAGGTAAAGGATGCAAGGTCGTGGTACAACTTCGGATGGGTGACCGTTTGGGAAGCATCATGAAAAAAAATTAATTCTCGAATTTAGAGAAAAAATTTTTTTTTCACAATTTTATTCTAAAATTGATGCTAATTAGTAATACTTACTTTAACAATCTAACAGTAATTAGGGAAAACTGACCGGTATTCTACTTAAATTTCTACACGAGTATATACGAATTTACTACTGCATTATTGCACTAGTATATGTCAGAAAGCGTTAATATGAATTCTGTTTAAAAAAGTGAAAAAACGTCATTAAACCGTTTAATTCACGTCATTCCGGAAGTTAAAGTAACGTCAAATAATGACGTCTTTAGTCTGTGACTTAGGACCGTCAAAAACACGTCATTTTTAGGTTAATTTTGAGAATAAATGACGTAAAATTCAACGTGATTATCACGTCATAATGACGGGTGTCTGCTACCTGGGATTGTTCTGCACACGGAGCGGTGAGGTGAGGGGAACTGCAAAAGCTAGACAAAGGCGATTCGAAAATCAGCTGAAAGCTGCATTTGCCCCCCCTCCCCCCCCCTCCCCACCTCACCGCGTGCAATCCAAGTGCTCCATGATGGCCGAATAGCACTGTTCTGTGCGCGGTGTGGTGTGGTAAGGGGGACAGCGAAAGCTGGACGAAAACTATTCGAAAATCAACCGAAAGTTGCACCCCCCTCACCTAACCGGTCCGCTCGCAGTTCAAATGCCCCATGACGATCGAGTGGTGTAGAACTAGCGCCACATTTGCCTCTTGCGGCAGGAATGTCAGAAGGACATCGAATGGAATGTGGTCGACGAACATAATGATGACAATAACGACGTATCTTAAAAATAAAACGTGAAAATTTACAGATTCGGACTTTGAGTCGCGATATCTTGGCTCGTAGGACACGTAGAGAAAAAATAAAAGCATTTTTATTATACAATTTAAGCAATTGCTATCGATTGAGCGTATATAGAACTTGATCCGTTCAGCCGTTACTGAGATCTGATCATCTCAATCCCCTGAAATTCTCAGATTCGCGTAAAGGAGGCACGGCAGTGCCGCGGTGCTTGGCTTAACGCCGAGACACTACCGTGTCTCCAGATTGTGTGAATTTTATATACTGCGTATGTAGTCCCCCCAAAAATCGCGAAAAAAATTTCTGCTTAAATAAACGTTCTGCTTTAATATACACTTAAACAAACGCTTGAAAAGTGTGTATGATTGTACTGTTACTATAATTGTACTGTTGGGGGAGACCTCTACCGACGGGGCGGGTGCGGGAGGGGGACGGGCCGTCGGTCCGCCCCCTTGCACCCGCCCGTATATGCGCGCGCGCGTGTGTGTGTGTGTGTGTGTGTAAAATATCAAGTAATAGACTCATAATCGTTATATAACGAATTGAATATACACACGCACGCACGCACGCACGCACATGGGCGGATGCAAGGGGGTGGCCTTCGGCCACCCTAGAGACCTTCGAGTAAGGTATCAGACAACAGCGTGAAAGATGCGGATTGGCTGCCGCCATTAGTGGGATACTTCCGTTGGTTAGGTTAGTATGCTTTCCTTTTAGAGGACACACTCGACAGAAACATCGTTCTATCTTTATCATTCGTTGAATGTTAAGAAGGATAGAACGACGTTTGTGTCGAATGTGTCATCTAAAAGGAAAGCACACTTAAGTAATTGCTGATTTAGTTGCTCAGTATTGTTTGTTTTAAAATGTGGGTATTATACGTATGTATGTACGGCTGGACAATATAGTTTATATATTTTTTTAAATCATTGCGAAATGCGATACTGTGAAGTTCCAAATTGCAAAAATTTAAGTAGAAATGACCATATAATGCGCCATTTCCCGAAATCTCCTACAAGAAGAGAAAAATGGATAATCTATCGTACCTCTGGTCGTGTCGGTTGAACACCTAAAAAGTTTTTATTGCCAGATTCGTTCGTTTCGTGCAAAAACGCGTCGAATGAGTGTATTTTTATCAAAATTTGAACTGAACGGGGTATTCTATACCTTTACCATCCATTTATTCTAGCTCGTTTAATACAAGTCTTAATAACAATGCATTTGAATACTCCCGCACATTAACTATAACGTACTTCCGGTATCCCTCTAATGACGATCGTTGTCTGATTGTCTGATCCCTTAAGGTAAATGTCCCAGTTTGTGACCTTATAAGAAAATCGCATGAGTTAATACGAATGAAAAATACTCTAGAGTGATTAAAATCAGGAATCAATTATACCGAACTCAAGAGTAATCATTTTTGTATCGAAAAACATGCTTTACTGGGGTTGTAAACATAATCTAATAAATATAAAAAATAAATAGCAAACTATGTAAATGTAGACATTAGTGACCGCTTGATTTTAATTTTGCCCTATTTGTGACTCCCCGGTTAGTGACTGGTGCATTGGATCGAATGTATCACCATGTATCACTTAGTGACCGACGCACATGATGCAATACACACGATGTCCATTGTAAGTGACCTAGCCAAAAGTGATAGCATTGTCACCAAAATTTTCCTTCGAGCATACATCGAATATTTCCGTTTATTCGTCCAAAATGTAACTCATACGTGTTTAGAAACATATGGAGATGAGTATTAATTGTTATCTTTTTGAAAAAAGCAACGAAATTTAATGTTATAGCTAGTTCTCTTGAGACAATCACAGATAGAAACATGCGTGTTTTATTGAACCGATTTGTCATATTCACTTATATACTCAAAATTACCAACCTTTTTCAGAATTCACACATAGCACAATATTTATTCACTTGTTCACTAAAACTTTATCACAAAAACTGTTTATGAACGTTTGTCTACGACAATATGACACAGCTATGACTTTGCCGTGACAAACGCCATGTCTACCAACCGTGGCGACAACAACGTACTCGATCTGCACTTAATAACGATACGGGCACCTTATTTCACATTTTCATGAGTTATCTGTTTACCAAATATCACTACATTACATATCAAAACGATGGATTATTAATTGAAAAACGTAATAAATATTGTTTTCAGACATAAATTACTTGAAATTTCTGATTAATTACATATAAGTCTTAAAGTGGTCACAAACAGGGTCATGGTCGCAAACTGGGACATTTACCTTACTTGAGGGTCCCTAGGCCACCTCCCCGCACCCACACCGTCAACAGAGATCTGCCCCGACAGTACAATCATAGCAACAGTATAATCGTAGAAGTCGTGTGCCCCTTCGCAGGGGGTTGGGGGAAGTGAGAGTTACTTCGCGTGGAAAGTTTAACGTTTCTAAACAGAAGGAAATGTAAAATAGTACTTGTTATAATACATATATGGCAGAAATTATACGTTAATATGTATAATTTCCGAGAAATGGTACGTTAATTTTGAAACTTTTTTTGTTAATAACTTTTTAATGAGAGACGTATGGGCAGGACATCCATCTTGTTGAAACCACATATGTAGACGTAACTGAAGTGGAATATCTTCAAGTAAACGTGGAAGTTTACGTCTCTCATTGCTCGTCATCAACTGAACCGCATATTTCCCGGCCGATGGATAGGTAAACATGGTCCACATAATTGGCCACCAAGGTCACCGGACCTTACAATTTTAGATTATTATTTGTGGGGAACAATAAAAGACCTCGTTTACCGCGAACGACCTACGACTGCAGAAGACATGAAAAACAGAATTCGACAAGCCATTCAGTCTTTAGATTCTGCCGAAATTCGTCGGGCGACCGATGATTTCCGACGCAGGGTAACAGCCTGTATAAATGCACGTGGCGAACATTTCGAACATCGAGACTGAACAACATGCGAATACACAAAGGTGACGGCAAGGGGAACCACCTTATAAAAGCACCCCGATGAAGGTGACGGCAAGGGAAACCACCTTAAAAAAGCACCCCGAAGAGGTGTAAGTCCGACCTTGTGACCTCCACGTGGTACACCTCGGGTAACACTAATACAGGCGGCACCGATTATTTAACTTTTACACTTGAAAATCTTTACTTTAACCTTGATTTATACCCAAGGTCGACCTCAAGGTCGAAGTCAAGGTCACCATCAGACAGATCCCTCGAAATCCTGCAAATTTCGTCTGAGCAATCTTTTTGTACAAGCGCATCTCTACGTTTTAAAAGGGTGGGACGGGTGCTTCGGAATAACTTGACCTTAATATGATCTCTAGGGATATTTTTGACCTTGACTTCGTAACGTATTTGAACGTGAAATTTTCCGCTCTTTTCATTGCTGAAGTCATATTTAAGGGTTTACATTTGAAAAATACTACTTTGACCTTGATTTATGCCCAAGGTCGACCTCAAGGTCGAAGTCAAGGTCACCATCAGATAGATCCCTCGAAACCCTGCAAATTTCGTCTGAACAATTTGTTTGTACAAGCCCATCCCTACGTTTTAAAAGGGTGAGACGGGTGCTCTGAGACACCCGGTATGTATTTACCGAAGAAATTGTATTTTCACCAACCACGATACTTGATTCTTCTTAAGGGAAAATTTATGAATACATAAAAAAACCATTTGCCTATTTTATAAATGATTAAATGATAGACATGATCCCATTTCAAATGTAAAATGGAAATGGTTTTCCAAAAAACCATTTAAAATGGAAAATGCAAAATGCCGTTTCCATTTTAAATATGTATTTAACTATTTTAAATATTACCCAGCCCTGTAACGTATGTTTACAGGCTTCCAGCCACTGCTTCCTCAGTTCCGGCTTTTGGGGGAATGAAAACATATTTATTTTCTCTTTGCCGCGACCACTCTTATTTTTACAATTGATCACACAGCACGTCGGCATAATGCAATCGAAATTGTCATATAAACACACAAAATATCTTGACTGTGCATTAATGTTCATGCGACGATGCAACTGACTGCTCCGTTGACCATTTTGAATCAGACAAATTGCCCAAACTCTGATTGGCTGACATACTCCTCTCAAAAAACATGCTCCTCTCAATCCACTGCGCATCCACCGGAATGGTTCACCTTCTATACTTCCACCATGAGTACAATCATGGAAGTCGTGTGCCTCTTGACAAGGGGGAGAAGGGGGGTGAAAGTTACTTCGCGTGGAAAGTTTAACGTTCCTGAACAGGGAAAGGTGTAGAATAGTATTTAATATCATACATGTATAGCAGAAATAATACGTTAATTTTAAAACTATGATTGTTAATAACTTTTTAACGAAGGACGAACGACGGCTAAAACTTGTTGGAGGTTACTCTCAGGGTCATGACCTTGACCACAAATGTCAAGGTCAAGGTCATCAGAAGATGGTCCCCTTTTGTCAAGGTTTATCAATTAAAAAGTTAGAAGTCTAAAATTTAACTAAGTTAAGTTAAAATTAGTTAACTTTTTAACTTAACTTTTAACTTTTTAATTTAGCACTACCCAACCCTGTAAATGATACGTCATTAGAATAAGCAAGTAATAAGAGAATAGTACATCTTAGATTTTTAAAGATGATAAAATTTAATATCGAATCTGTTATACAAATAATATGTGCTATTCAAATTAAGTAAATAATAAGGATAGTTTTAGTTTGCACCATGGTGGAATTAGACAGGTGTCTACAGAAGTATTACAGGAAAAAGGTCGGGGTGCTACGATATTGGAAGTCACTAAAAGTTTTTTAGCGGAATTATTGTATCGATAGCGGCGCAAGTTTAACAACAAAAAAATTTACTTATTGACAGTAATTTACTTTATCAACATACTGATAATTTTTTTGCTGACTGCGATTAATGATAGAGGTAATTGCAATTTGCGAATTAAATAAAATTTGATAAATATTTTCCCTATATAGGAGGCTAATGAGAGTGCCACGTTGCTGTTGGTACGTCAAACAACTTCCTTGGATATATTAAATCCTTTATTCAAAAACACATATAGTACGTTTCGACTCTTTTTTGAGTCATCTTCAGCTACATAATAACACCCAAATTGGATAACCGAATAAGTCACATCGAATTGGTAGATTTGATGTTCTTAATCTCTGTGAAATACAAGCTGATATTTTAATATGTTCTTATTTATAATAAAAATTCATGTGACTCACCAAACGATATCCAACCAGGAAAATACAAAACTTAAAATTAAAATATCATGGATTGTCATCATCTTACGCTGTTACAACAAAATTTTTTTTCGTCAAAAACTAAACAATTTGTCCGAGTGCACAATAAAATATTACATGTAGTCATTATGCTGTAAAATCTAGACTGAAATATAACCTTCCTAAATCCAAATATCTTTCTATAAATGTACAATTGTAAGTCAAACCGATCAAAACATAATAAAAACAAAAACATGCATCAACAATTTACAAAGTTAAAACATATCATCGTTATTAAAATTGATGCAAAATAATAGTAAATTCAATTT
>NW_017276018.1:13180-30756 GCF_001594065.2 Cyphomyrmex costatus
ATATTTAGGATGTGATAACTTAAATGCTCTATCTACCATTCCAATAATAACACCCTTCTTATGAGAGAGAGGATGCATAGACAAAAAATTAAGAATTCTGCCTGAATATGTGGGTTTGCGAAACCAATCAAACTCCAAAAAATTATTATTCATAATAATTGTTAAGTCTAAAAAATTAATCTTATTTCCCCCTATTTCTATTGTAAATTGTAATCTATTGTGAATTGAGTTAAAAACATCCAGAACATCATCAATCTTATTCTTTGGAATCGCCATAACAATGTCATCAACATAACGGAAATATAACGGTATTGTTATTCCTAACTTTATTAATGCTAATGATTCAAGGTCCCTCATGACCAAATCCGCAATGATTGGTGAAAGAGGTGAACCCATAGGAGTGCCGAAGTTTTGTTTATAAAAAGTACCCGCAAAACAAAAAAATGTCGAATTTAATACAAGTTTCACAGCAGAAATAAATTCAGTCTTGGTTATATCTGTCATATTTCTAATGTAATTCCACCTCATATCCACACTCTCAATAGCCTTGTTAATCGGTATATTCGTAAATAAAGAGACCACGTCAAGTGAGATCAAAATATGATCCGATTGTAATTTAGTTCCTCTCAATTTTTTTATCAATTCAAAACTATTATCTATGTTTTTTGGAGATTTAGGCACACTATTGGATATGATTTCATGTAAATAAGTAGCTAAATCATATAACTCACATATCATTGATCTCACTTGACGTGGTCTCTTTATTTACGAATATACCGATTAACAAGGCTATTGAGAGTGTGGATATGAGGTGGAATTACATTAGAAATATGACAGATATAACCAAGACTGAATTTATTTCTGCTGTGAAACTTGTATTAAATTCGACATTTTTTTGTTTTGCGGGTACTTTTTATAAACAAAACTTCGGCACTCCTATGGGTTCACCTCTTTCACCAATCATTGCGGATTTGGTCATGAGGGACCTTGAATCATTAGCATTAATAAAGTTAGGAATAACAATACCGTTATATTTCCGTTATGTTGATGACATTGTTATGGCGATTCCAAAGAATAAGATTGATGATGTTCTGGATGTTTTTAACTCAATTCACAATAGATTACAATTTACAATAGAAATAGGGGGAAATAAGATTAATTTTTTAGACTTAACAATTATTATGAATAATAATTTTTTGGAGTTTGATTGGTTTCGCAAACCCACATATTCAGGCAGAATTCTTAATTTTTTGTCTATGCATCCTCTCTCTCATAAGAAGGGTGTTATTATTGGAATGGTAGATAGAGCATTTAAGTTATCACATCCTAAATATCATCAAAAAAACTTGGAACATGTTGTTGACACTTTGATTAATAATGATTATCCATTAGACTTAATTTTTAATACAATTAACACAAGATTAAATTTTTTAATAAAAAATAAAAAAAATGAAAGTAAAAAGAATAACACTGACGATGAGACTTCATATTGGTTTTTAATTCCTTATATACCGGATGTTTCAGAAGAATTTAATAAACGCATCAAAAATCGTAATGTAAAAATAGCATATAAAAGTTTTAATAAGTTGGATAAATTCATCAGGGTGCAAAAAGATGTTCTACCATCACTACAAAAAAAGCATGTAGTTTATAAGATACCTTGTCGTGATTGTAATGCCTCTTATGTAGGACAAACTAAACGGAAATTAAAAACAAGAATTACTGAACATCGTAATCACATTAATAGAAATACAGAAGTACAATCAGTGATTACTGACCATAGGATTGAATTTGGACATGATTTTGACTGGGATAAAGTAAAGATTTTGGATACAGAGAGATTCTTAGGTAGACGTTTAATTTCCGAATGCGTTCATATTTACATGCAAGATAATAGTTTAAATAAAATAACAGACACAGAAGACTTGAATTACAATTATTTAACAATTCTAGATGAAATAAAACACAACATAAATTGATTTTACTATTATTTTGCATCAATTTTAATAACGATGATATGTTTTAACTTTGTAAATTGTTGATGCATGTTTTTGTTTTTATTATGTTTTGATCGGTTTGACTTACAATTGTACATTTATAGAAAGATATTTGGATTTAGGAAGGTTATATTTCAGTCTAGATTTTACAGCATAATGACTACATGTAATATTTTATTGTGCACTCGGACAAATTGTTTAGTTTTTGACGGAAAAAAATTTTGTTGTAACAGCGTAAGATGATGACAATCCATGATATTTTAATTTTAAGTTTTGTATTTTCCTGGTTGGATATCGTTTGGTGAGTCACATGAATTTTTATTATAAATAAGAACATATTAAAATATCAGCTTGTATTTCACAGAGATTAAGAACATCAAATCTACCAATTCGATGTGACTTATTCGGTTATCCAATTTGGGTGTTATTATGTAGCTGAAGATGACTCAAAAAAGAGTCGAAACGTACTATATGTGTTTTTGAATAAAGGATTTAATATATCCAAGGAAGTTGTTTGACGTACCAACAGCAACGTGGCACTCTCATTAGCCTCCTATATAGGGAAAATATTTATCGGATTCGTTTGGAATTTGAGAGTCAAGAAGAAGATATTGATTTTTTTGGATTTGTTTAAATAAAATTTATTTCGTCTTTTATTCTGTATTTTATTTCACATTTTTTTATTCTTTAATATTCTTTATATAAAAATTGAAATCTATATATAAGAGAATTGAAGGAAATTTATTAAGTATAGGGAATAAATGAAAATCGCATAAATGTGTATATTATGATACAATAATCTTTTATTAAATTTCACCTACAAACAACGAATCACAGAACGTTTACATTAGAGTTCCTTACGTCAATTCATAGTGTTTTCATATATTTTACAGGTAAATAATTATGTATTTATCTCTATTATAATAAAGTCTTATTTGTTAAAATATCTCGTAGTGTAGTGGATTGTTATATATATGTAAATTTAATTTACCTAAAAATAGGATTTCTGTTGTAGTGTCCATTCATTGTTTATAAGTGTCCGTTATCATGTATAGAAATGGTATACTATATAGGTACTTTTGTCCATTGTACTCTGATATATCTTTTTTATCATTATCAATATTATTAATATTATTACTATTTCCCGCTGATACACTGTATTCGAAGTACGATAAAAGTTACCACGTACCAAAGGATTTTTCGCTGATAAAATTACAAAATTCAATTTGTCACAAAACGATATTAAGATTTTATATGTAATATGTAAAGGGCTTTTAAGTACCTGGACAAAGTGACAGCATTTACGATTACAAATCGCTACAACTTTTATATGCATCTTTTTTCTTTGTTATAATAGAAGGCAACACGTCTTTGTTAATACGAGAAGGCAATTTGCTTTGTATCATCGGTATATCTGGTGTCCCAAAAACATCGGGTTGATCTGACAGCACCATGGTGTGGCTCGACTCGACTCGAAGGGCGTCGATTCGAATGATAAGTGCAATAGGATAATTTACAAGCATTATTGGCAGCACTCGATCACTGTTCAAATATACTGTTATATTTCGTTTCTCCGATATATCCTGAAGCTGTAGTACGACAAATCGCCTACGTATACGCGATCGGCCACATTAGTTGTCGCGCGTGATCTAGCTAGACACTCCTCACCTGTTTTTTTTTCTACCGTCCGTTATTTCATTTTTTCCTGCGAATAATCGCGGGAATAACTAACGTTAATCATTCATCCTAAACGTAAATAATATTTTTGACAATTTCCTCTTTATGTACAAAACTTAGGACTATAGGATACACTTGCACTCGCGCACATCACGCGTCCCGGGGCGTTAATAAATTAAATTTTATTCTAGAGTTATGCATTTTTATTTCGCTTTCCATGCGTCGGGCGCACTTCTCTATATTGTACGTGCGACGTCTCTAATCAGTCTGAGCATGCGAAACCAGCAATATACGCGCACGCGCGCGCGTTGTAACATGACTGCGACTTTAGAAGGCTTGAGCGCGAAATCGGCGCTCCTGAACGTATAAAATTCGTTCCCGATATAATGTATATAAGAATAAACTAGATAAGTATATAAAGTTTCAAAAGAGAGACGTCGCGCGAGACGGTTAAAAGCACCCAACGTATAGCCATGACGCCAAAATCTCAGAGACACATCAAATCGCACCATTTTTACTACATAACATACAATAGATATATTTATATAATATATATAATATATTCAATAATATATATATCTACTAAAGGTATTCTTTATATTTATATACAAAGATATAATTGTTCGCATCGATAATCTTTACGAATTAATAACACTAAGTTGCTAAATAATAATTTTCTTGGACCTTGGTGTGCGTGTATGTATATGTGTGTGTATACAAGTGTGTAAGTATATGTATGTATATTAGCCAGCACCTTGCGTTGTTGAACCTTTAGCTCACGAATCGAAAGGGTCAAACCCTTTCGCTTATACTTAAAAAAATATAATGTGTACCCCTCCCTGAGCTCGCTTCATAAAACTTCAAGAGACGCTTCTCATCCGTTCCCGTTCCACTACATATCTCATCTCATCTCATCTCATCTCATCTCATCTCATCTCATCTCATCTCGTCTCGTCTCGTCTCGTCTCGTCTCGTCTCGTCTCGTCTCGTCTCGTCTCATCTCGTCTCCTCTCTTCTCCTCTCCGTATCGTAATCCTTTTCACAGCCCTCATTTCGTTTCAATTTTTTTTTTTTAATAACTTTCGTCCGTTTCCATACATTTTCCATTTGCGCAGATCACGCGCGTAACAATTTTCTTAGGTAACATATATAAACGTCTAATATACAATAAATAATTTGTCGCTCTTTCGAATATACAATTTTTCGCTTTCCGGTGTTTCGCGGCTTAAGTAATTTGTCCATGATGTCCCGCCCGCAAGGTACATCAGATTAAATATTTAGTTTTCATTCTCGACACGTTAAGAACTAAATTTTATACAAATTTTAACGAATCAGGCGCCGTCCTGTCCTACGTGACATGCGAAAAAGAAATGGGCCGCAGGAGAAGGACGAGGTACTGGGTCGTGAGGATCACCTCTGACGACATCGTCACGCGGCGCCTTAATATACATTTACATAGTACAAGGAACAAAGCTAGAGAGAAAGATAGAGAGGGATAGAGAAGCAGGTAAAAAGAGACAGACAGACAACAAAAGAGAGGGGTGTGGGAAAGAAAAGGAAAGAAAAAGAGAACGCATTTTACAACATCTGAGAGATGTGCCAAGTCGGCGCGTCTCGATAAAGAGAACCGCTGAATGGCGACCTTTCGTGCGGATGGGGCCCCGCAACGGGTCCGCGACGTCGCATCAGCGATGACAACGACAACGACAACGACAACAACGGCGGTGGTCGACTTCCGCGCGGGGCCCACGCCGAGACGCTGTGCTGTTGCTGTTGCTCTTCCTTCTTCTCCCTCTCATGCCCCACGGGACGGGAGGTCAACTCCTTGTCTCATGCGCTCGTACAATCGATCTCGACGATGTCCTTCGGCACATCGACAAACTGATAGACCAGTCGCTGGCCGTCCACCTTCGCCAAGATGCCGCGTTGATAGTAATAGCGCAGTGCTCTGCCCATCGTCTCGTAATTCATGTCCGGCTTGTTCTTGTGTATGCCCCAAAGTCGCGAGACCGCCTTACTGTCGACCAGCTTGAAGATGCCCCGTTCGCGATTTGTCCATTTGATGTAGCGCGGACAGTATGCGTGGTCCTGCAGCAGCTTGAGCAGGAATTCCCACAGGTACGTGGTCGAACCTTCACGCGACTTCCGCTTCACCGCAGCTCCACCCTCGCCAGCCTGCCGTGGTTTTTTCAGCTTGTTCTTCTTCGAACGCGACGGGAAACCGAGCTCGAGAAGGTAGAGATCGTCCGAGACCGAACTGGTAGCCGCCTGAATCACGCTGGTGGGCACGCCGCCGGGACCTCGCGGCGGGCTCGGAGTACAGGGGGTTGCAAACTGCCCACCTCCACTATACATATTTATATAACTATTGTAGCTGTCGGACACTGGAAAAGAAAAAAAGAGTCTTGTGAATAATTTCTGCATTATTATTTATATACATACGAATCTCTTTCTCTATAATAGCTATACAGAAAGAATGGTTTTCTTAATGCTAAAAATTTAGCTAGATACAAATCTAATAAATCATTTTGTTGGACTATTCAAATAATTATGTAAAACACTCAAAACAAACGAAACTGACTAGAACGTTAAATCGTTTTGTAGTATTATCATCAATATTTAAGCGTTTTACGTAATTATTGTATTAATATGACGATTATTATTTTGATGATATTCTGACAATTCAACAAAATTATTTAGATCTGTATCCAGATGAATTTTTAAATACTGCAGCAAAACTGTTCTCTTTCCACAATAATGATCTATAACTTTTTATGACAATTAAAAGTGAAAAATAATAATCATACAATAATGTGCATCATGATCTACCTTTTTTGCTCATTACGCAACAAGTGTATATTTTTTCAATGCATGAAGGACAATAACATGTGGAAGCCACATTATCATAAGAGAATCGCGCTACAACTATATCATATATCTGACAGAAACAACTTCGATATCTTGTGATAAAAGAAGAAGCCTGTTGGAAAGGCACGTTCTAATGGCATCCCAAAAGAATCATCGACAAAGGATAGCGTTATTGTCTCGATTCGCGGCAAAGGGTCGATGTCAATGTTTATCGCGTTAGTTTTCGCACCGAGTAACTGAAGCTTAAGGGTATACATCGCAGTTGAACGGTGCAATCAAGTATTAATAGCCGTCGTTCGCGAAGCGGTAAAGAGGGAAAACGTTGTTATCGCCTATCATCATTATCGCGTCGCTGTCGATGCCTTTGTCATTTCCATCACTTGATTCATCGACGAGAGTAGCTGTTTTCGATCTAACCTATCATATATCTATCGCTCATATTTGCGTTAAATATTTTTCTCTTACTCGAAAAACAAAAGAACAGCCCAAATGACAAAAGTTTAAAATCAGGATACAATACATCATTCTACATCACTTACGTGGTTTTTTACCGTAATTACTTGCGTAGTACAGTCTGTCTAGTAACAGCGTGGCAGGCCTATCTCAAAGAAAAATGGCTTATTAGCCTTAAATTTATATTGATTGTATTTAGTAGGATTATGGCCAAATGCAATTAAATTAATAACGAGTCCAGTCACCAGCTGCGTCTATAATAAAATACTAAAGAAATCACATATTCACGTGGTAAGACCTCCAGATTCGTCGAATTTCGTTTTTTAAACGCTTCGAAGTTGATGTCGGTCTTCCACGAAACTTCCTCTTGATGAGTGACCACACATTTTCAATGGGATTCGCATCGGGTGATTGTGAAAGCCAGTGGAGTGTCTCGATGTCATTTCCCTCTTTCCAGGACGTGCAGAGCCAGCTTCGGTGTTCGGAGTCATTATCCTCCGGGAGTAACCAATCTTTATCTTTACTGATAAACCAGCGTTGGGTAGACGGAATCAAAGCTTTTGGTATATTTTTAACATTTTCTCTGCATTCAGATTGTCAGTAAAGAGATAAAGCCTGCTTCGAAACGAGACGCGTAGGTAACTCCTTTTGAAAATCGTTTAAGCTAACACAATTCAAGTAATAACGGATACTTTGCTTATAATGTATGCAAACAAAGGTGACACCTATCGGCGAAAATAAAAATTTAGAGTATATCTTTACTCGACTGGGTAAGCCTTGCTACGCTCTTACTAGACAGACTGTAGTGGAAAGTATGCCTTGGAGGTGCCAGTCATTATAAACGCAGCTGGTAACTGGACTCCTTATTAATATAATTGCCATTTTGGCCATGATCCTACTGAATACAATCAATATATATTTAAGGGGATCCTTAACGACATGTTATACACAGACGATTACGTGTCATTGACAACATCACTATCTTACTCACGCACGCCACACACATACATAGATTTTTGTATCGTAATTATGTTTTAATTAGACATCTAAATCTAATTTTAAGAACTCCACGCTGTTTCTTCATGCAAACTTCGTGCCTGTGGACTACTATTTCTTAAGTACAGATTGCGCAGCTTTTATATAAAACAAATGTTGTTACGACATGCAACGACGGAGCGCCATATTGGACTAAAAAATGGTAAAAAAGAACTCAATTTTAAAATTTTTTATCGTTTTCAGCATAGATTCTACCTCACAGGCACGTATTAATGCGTATACTTTAATTCTGTAAAAGGATTTTCGAATCTGTGAATGACAAAAAAAGTATTTACGATACAAAAATTATACGATTTAGTCGGTAATACAGGAGGCTTTAGGATCTCCTTAAGGCTAATAAGGCATTTTTCTTTGAGATAGGCCTGCCACGCTCTTACTAGACAGACTGTATATAGATAAATATTTCTGACACTCCACAATATATGTCAGTTTTCATTGTTCTTTCTCCCCGTCTTTGATAATTTATAATTAAATAGATAATATTCTCTCTCTAAACACCTTTAATAAAAACGAATATAAAATTGTCTTTTTAAAATTGTGAAACAATTGTGCCACACATAATAAATATAGTATATAAATATAAAATGTACACCACCACACCCCACCCCCCAAATAATATTCATACATTTAGCAAATTTATGATGTGGAGGTGCTTTATGGTATACACCCACGTAAGTCGTATAATAAAGAATTAAAGACTTTGCAAGAACCGCAAAGACATACATCTTATGCTCATTACACCAATGTAACTTTAATCTTGATTTAATTTATTTTTTCTATAATTGTTCTAAAAATTAGAAAAGAATAAAAAGAAAATTAAACCGAGATTAAAGTTAATTTACATTAATAGAGATGGACTGATGAGGTGTTCCGATTTTAAACTTTATATATGTAATCTTTATATGTAATCATCGAATTGGAGATCTGCCGAAATGCTAGTTGACGCGACATATAATTTAGTCGGCAAAATTAGAAGTGTATGCTACGCGTAATACTGCGATTGTGTCGGTTATACAGACGCGAGTGCATACATACAATCTGAGTTTGTGCCACCGCGCCACGAGCATAAGACTGTGTTCATGGTCCATGGGCGTAGGAAAACATGGACGCGATAATCGCCACACGTTCTTTCCTCCTAAACAGAGGATTCTCCTTTCTCGCAAATTTCACATTAAAACACAACCGGCGATCTCTCAGGGAAAATGGTTAAGTTTCAGCACTTTCGCGAAAATTCAACAATAGAAAGCCGCGCTTTTTAAAAATAAAGTTTGGCATAGAAAATTTTACTTTAAAGTGATGCTGGACCCGCCTGTATTATCGATAGAACAGATTTTTAATTACAATTAAAATATTCATATAAATACAAAGATAACGCTTGTTATATTTAAAAAAAAACAACAAACGATGATATTAAAATACGGTATTAAAAACAAGCAACAAAATAAAAGATGACAATATCTATCAAATTATTCCATAAATTTAAAAATGAGAAACGTTTCGACTTTTACATAAGTCCTTTTCAATCTCATTGATATAATATATACAATAATATAAATTGTAACATTAAAACAAAATAATATGGTTAATCAGTTAAATTATTGTCCATCAAGTCAGAAGTAATTGTTTCGCAAAACAATTTTCATACTTTTTATTTCTGACTTGATGGACAATAATTTGACTGATTAACCATATTATTTCGTTTTAATGCGTTACAATTTATAAAATCATGTTTTATTATGTACATTTACGATTTTCTCGATCCATGACTTAAATATCTGGAATTATTATGTATAATTATCGACTTCTTCTTTGCATTCTTTTGTAAGATTTTGCATCAGTTCTGCTAAGTTGATATTGAGTTGCTTACATGCAGTGAGGATTATAATATAGACTGAAGATGATTCAAATGGAAGTCGAAACGTATCAATTACATTTGGATGATTATATCAATTGATAAATAAAGGATTTTTTAACAACTTCGCCTTACATTACCTACGTACCAACAACCACGTTAGAACTCTCATATGCCCTAGTATCATTAGTAATTTATTGTTTTTTGAATCAAGAGAGTCCGAAACAGGATTTCGTTTTTTATTGTTACAATTTATATTATTGTGTATATTATATCAATGAAATTGAAAAGGACTTATGTAAAAGTCGAAACATTTCTCATTTTTAAATTTATGGAATAATTTGATAGATATTGTCATCTTTTATTTTGTTGCTTGTTTTTAATACCGTATTTTAATATCATCATTTATTGTTTAATTAAAATATTACATACATCAAGAAAATATTGACGTACATTAAGGAAAACATTACGTACATTAAATAAACCATTAAGTAAAACGTCACGTACACTTCTTGTTCTGTTAGACCTTATATATCGCTTAAATGTGAGGTTATGTACACTCAAATCGTATTTCTCATGACATTTCTCTTGTAAGCTTCAAAATCATAATTTGAAGATTTCATGATACTCTTATAAATTAGTCAAATACGTGAAAGTATTTGACCAATTTATAATAATTTTTTAAATTAATTTAAAATAATTTTTTGTTTGGATATATGCTTGTAATATGTAGGGTTACCAACCGTACTCTTTAAAGAGTACATGTACTCTTTTCGATGTCGGAAAACAGTGTACTCTTACTTTTCACTTATTGTACTCTTTTTTTAAAAATGAGACAAAATTTAAAAAATTATTATTTAATATTTATAAATTTATACGAAGTTATGCTTGGTTTGTACTAGGTTGTATTAGGTATTCATATAGTCAGTTCTTATTTGAAGACTGTCTTAAGTAATGTCTTAAGATACGAATGCTCTAATTGGTTCGTGACACCTAAAGACTGTACATTACGTTTGATACATAAAAAATTGAGTTTTTTTTAAATTCGAATTAATTTTAATTTTCCAATTTTAATAATGTTATATGCACGAATATAGTCACTAAAACGCAAACAAATATTACTTTTATTATATCAACATATATTTGGATGTTACATTGCACACATGTCATTTTATTGAATCCGGTAATCAAAAGAGAAAACCTTCTTCTACATTTCCTTTTCTTTTTTTTGGAAAATGTACTCTTTTTGGCAACCAATGTACTCTTTTTCTGCGGTCTTGGGTTGGTAACCCTAGAGATCCTATATGGAGAGATGGGCCAATGTCCGGCATGATGTTGTGAAACCGGAAATCACATGATCTTGGAAATGCGCGCTAATATATCAACGCCAATTTCGAAACATCACGTAACACTACTTGTTTATTATAACTTTGTTAACTCAAAGTTGTAATGAATAATTATTAGAGAAAGTTTATTTTTCGTAAATATAGAATTGTGGATAAAACAGACAAAATAGACAAAAACGTGCAAAACGTATTAAATTCGAATAAAAAAGTTGCTTTCCATTTACACACAGTGATACGAAATCTGAAGTGATATGAATATTTTATATTTAAACAATGACTTTACTACTTATTTATTTGGTGAAAACTTATCGCATAATAACACAGATTTCTAACCTCATATTTAATGTGAGTTAACAAGATTTAATAAATCATACGATCTCGAGTTTGTGCAGATTGTTGGCAAAAAGTCAATTGCCAGAATGAAAAAAAAAAACAATTTTAGGTTAATTTACATATAAAATGTATGTATGTATTTATAAATGAATTTTTATATATATTTATATATATATATTTTTTCCAAAAGTTCTAGTGATACATTTTTGATGATTTTAAACTTACTTACTGTAAAAGAGACTCGTCTAAGTTAATTTTTGTCTCTGACAATACTTTTTATAATCATAAGCAGACGACGCTCCTCTCACTCTCACATTCGCTTCTTTCACTTTCACATCCGGTTTCACAACATCATGGCAGAGCCAATCACGGATCAGTCGGCATTGGCCCATCTCTCCATATAGGATCTCTAGGTAACCCTAGTAATATGTGAAGAAAGAAAACCTACATGGTAACGGAAACTGTAATTTATAATTTTTGGAGGATTCTCGTACCGGTTTGTACTTATCCGCATTTATTTGTGTTTTTTTTTTTAATTGTGGAGAAGGAATTTTTATTCTGTATAAGGAAAACGAAATAGCATGAGAAATACGAAATGAGTTCCGTCGGTAACTCCAGCATCCCCTTAATGCCATTGTGTCTATCTCGATCTCGGTAAAATTCGTTGCTTCGAAATCGTATCAGCTGCGTAAAACAAAAACATAAATTTAATATTTGAAGGCATTATCGCGAAGAGATATATTGGAAGAAATTGAAGTTTCAAAATTCGGTAAATTATCATTATCTCAGTAGAATCTCTCGTAAGAGAATCATTTTGAAAGAAAACAAACATTTGAACATACTCAAAAAAAGATACCGCATTACAGCAAAGAGCATGAGTTTTGAAACTAAAAAATCTCTTTTACATCGATAAATAAGCAGCAGTTAAATACGGCTTTTACAATATATGAAAAAAAATAATAAATTTTCAACCGTAACATGTAGGTACGCGCAAACAGTGCGTAGTTATGTATTGCACCGCGTTATGTTGAAAGAAAGCGAAAGTTTCGAAGTTGCCTCGAGATAAATCCTCGTATTCTTTATACCGGAGATGAGTAACCGCGCGCACAGTGTCGCCACGTGGCTCCTATAGGAAAACGAAAAAAGAAGAAGCTCTCAGTATTTCACACCTACGTGCACACAACGATGATGCACGTCATGATGAGAGAAAGCAAAAGTTTCGAAGCACTGCAACGAAACGCGGTGAGAAGCTCTTTTTCCTTTACGCCACTGCGTCAAGAGGAAGAGACGGACCGAGATAAAAAGAGACGAGAGGAGGGAGCGAGAGAGAGGGTTAAAGCGGAGAGTTGAGCGCGTAGCGAGTACTCAGTGTGAGCGAGAGGAAGATAAGACGAGGGAGGGGGAGGGGGATCGGGGAACTCTGCCTGCAGTGTGATAGAGGACTGACCCGAGCCAAGGTTGCACGGGTGACGCCATCAAGCTACACTAGTGCATAATAGCACGTTCGTTTTGAGGCCGCGCCGCGACTGCGCTAAAATCGGAACTCGTTCTCCAGTCCTCGCGCTCCCTCCCGGCTCTCTTCGCCACCTCTCGTTTCCGTCGTCGCGTCAACCCCACACCATCTTCCTTTCCCATCCTCTGTCGCTCTTTCTTCTCATTCTTCCCTCTGATGCCTGCATCCTTTTAGCTAGGGTGTCGCGTGTTGCAGTTCCGTGGAATCCCCCGCGTGGTTGAACGATTTCTCGGGCGACTATTCGAGGTTTTCTGGTTTGTGGACCGAGAGGAAGTCAGAGTGAGCGAGGAAGAATATTTATTTAGCAATATTATTTCCTCCGGGTTGATGAAGCAGCAAAATAAGCAGTTATTCGAAATAACGGTATATTTATGTACAACACGTTTATATGTCAAAACAGTTTAGGGCCAATTTCACCAACGTCGGTTAAGCTAACCGACAGTTAAAGTGTCAACTGTGATTGGTTCATTCTAGTCAAAGACAAATGCGATTGGATAATTCCATTGGAATTAACCGTTGGTTAGTCTTAACCGACATTGGTGAAATTGGCCCTTAATGCGAAGATATTAGAAATTATGCAAAATTATCTCGAGTCAAGAGAGAAGAAGTAAACAGATATAGAAACTCGCTTTATTATGCCATGAACGAAAACCTCTAATAAGATTACACTACGTAGAAAATAATTGCAAATTATCAGTTGAAGTTCAAGAACATCAAGCAAAAGTAACAAGTATAAATACTAAATTCACAATATTTACATAATAAAAGACGAAAACAGAGAAATTATTCAATTTCTTGATATATATACGATAATAATATGTAAATTCACTGAAACATATTTGACTGGTAATAAATCGACGCAACTCGATAAGATTTCAATAATTGTAAGGGCTGCGGTATATAAATAGCACGAGAGAAATGAAGCAATATTTGAGGATGAAAGCAATAGTTGAGGAGAGAAAGAGAGAAACAAAGAAGGAAAGGAAAGAGGAAAGAGATGGGAACGAATAAAAATAGGAGAACGGCAGAGGAGTAGAAGGTTTTCGAGGCTCTAAAAATACGGAGAGCACGTCTCGAGAAGTACATGTACCATATACACATTTGCGGATATACACACGGATAGAACACGCGGAAACGTAGAGCGCGAGAGCGAGAGAAGCGAAAGAGAGAGAGAGAGAGAGAGAGAGAGAGAGAGAGAGGGAGGGAGGGGGAGGGGGAGAGAGAGGGGGGGAGAGAGGTGAGAGGAAGGCGGTAGTAACAAGAGGCTCCGAGAGTGCGCGAGAACAGCTGGAGAAAATTGTGTTTACGCGCGGTATGACTGGCTAGATGAGTCAATCGTAGACCCGTTGTCTAGGAACTTGCGCGGTAGGGGAACTGCTCCTACTTCACTGACCTATACCACGAGCGTTGTATAGCACAAGAAAGCACCGCTAGAGACGACGCATCGCCAGCCGATGAGTCTGGTATGCCGCGTCTCACAGTGGTCCGGATCGGGCTGATATGCGCGCATGGGACTAAATATCGCTCGAGCGCGTGGATGGAAATGTCACAATAATCCGGTATTTCGCTAAGATGTTTCTTAACATAAATTTCAATTTTTCGAATTCCCTCGGAACTTCTTATCGAAAATAAGAAACATTTGTATAAAAACCGTCTTGTAAAATCAACTGCTTTATCTAATAGGTGAAGAGCGAGATTCGAACTCTAATTTATTACGCCGAAAGTTGCAAAAAGTTGCAGTTCAATTTTGCGGGGATTAATTGTTCAAATTTCATACTATAATATAAAATTTAATTCATCGTAACCCATCGTGAACCTAAAAAGTTACATCATTTTTAAAAAATGTAAATTAGCATAACAAAATGTTTTACATTAAATATTTTATATTTACACTTATATAATAAAAATAATGAATTATTTTTGCATAAAAATAAAATACTTAATTTGTTTATTCTGACACATTTATTCATTGCGACCATTACCAGTGTATTAATTGAAAAATCGGATCTCATATGCGCTTGAGAAATCACATGAAATCATTAACAAATACAACACACGTGATTCCATATATTTTTTAATAGAAAAGGGGGGGATTTACGGGCTCGAATGTACCTATTAATTTTCTCAGAATGTTTTCTGAAGGAATATTATAATAATATTATAATTTATCATGATAAGTTTTTTAATCTCATGCGCGCATATCAGTACGATCCGGACCACTGTGCGTCGCGCCGAACCGAGACCGAATAGAGAGATTCCTAGAAGTCTTGGAAGTCTAGGATCAATCAGGAAGTGTGAATGTGTAAAAAAGTAGTTCGATGGTTTAAAAATCTCTCTCTCTCTCTCTCTCTTTCTCTTTTTGCAAAATTGCCCTTAAAAAATGCGCGTAGAAATTCATAAGAATTTGGAAGATTATGGTTGCTTTCCGTTTGGTAACACAAGTCGGCATAAGCATCGTTCTATAATATCATTCTTGGTATTCTTATGTCACTAAATAATAAGCATCATATGATATTAACAAGAAAATAAGAAAATGATACACGAATAAAGTACGATTTTGAATATCCTAGAGAATAACACACAAATTTAAAAATCTATAAAGAAAAAATATTTCAAAATCCTGATTAATCGGCGATTTAAACATTTAAGAATTTAGGAGCAATGGCATTTATTATGGCGATTGTAAAAAAAAAATTTATATAAATTGCAAGTATAGTTATATTTTTTGAGATCATAAAACGTCTGGTTATTAATTAAAATTTTGTATTTATAAAATTATATTAATAAGAATCTTCAATAAAAATTATATTCCAGAAATTTTATTTCATTAAATACCTTCATTTAATGCACAAAAAATGATATTTTCTTCCGCCCCTACATCATCATCATTTTCTCAAAAAAATGTATATACATTGGTGTGTATGTCCGTTTTTCTTATGATTCAGATATGGCTTTAGTTGCGAGAAATTCTCCACAAATATAACATACATTTACAATTCTATAGCAAGAACAATCGCATTTTAATTGCAAGTATGATTCCAGTTACTTTTACATGTACATAATCATAATCTCAACAAAATTATCTTTTTAAAAAAAAAGGAGTAAAAGGCGCCGAGTGTGCGTGTTTACCTCACAAAAGCCGTTACATATATCATTACAGTATATAAAAAATGAAATAAAATCTTTAAATTGTACCAATTGTAAAAAAAATATTTTTTCTTGCCACATATATAACATATACTTTATTTCAAAAAGTAAAAGTACAAAAGACTTGGCGCTGCTAAACCTCAAAATATAATAAGTGAATGTTACATAAAAGAAATAAAAAGTTTAATGTTTATTTTTAAATATTAACATAACTCACTCATGTATACCTAATCCTGTATCCTTGATTTTTTGTACATGTATTTATACTTATTCTATTGTATACAAAATCTCACAATCTTACGCTGTGCGTTTACTTGGCACGAGACACTATACTAATATCGAAACGCTATAATATCATGTTGAGATATCACTCATTTTGTAATGTTAAATATTTCATATAAATCTATATATATCATTATATGTATATATATACATATCATATGTACTATATGTATACATGTACGTTATTCTTATTATATTCTTTTTAAAGACACATTTTTGAGATAATTTTATGAAAATTTTAATATAAAAATATCGTAGCTACAATAGTTTTTAAACAATATTCAATAATAAAGACCGTATATAGTTTTTAAATTAATCGCAATTAAATTTCGCTAATCACAAAATTTTCGCGCTTAAGCACGTCGATATGACAAGTGGTGAATGTACCACGAGGTACCACCCCCTTAATATGCAATATTTTTCAGAAAGTTTGAAAACAGAATTTGTACATTATTTTTAATTTTTAATTTTTAATTATATACACATATGCATAATTAATATCGGAATAATATATTGTAAAATATCGATTCAATAGCAAGATATTGCGAATATATCGACTGTTAAAATAAATTTGTAACTATGTTCATTTGTCTCGTATTACATCGATATAAAATAAGATATGCTGGCGAGCGCCGTCTTTCGTTTAAAAAATGAAACGGACAACATTTCCGAAGGCGATGATGATGATGATGACGTATCTATGTATCAAAATTTGACATTTGGACTTCTCATCGCGGTATCTTCTTTCGTAAGGTACATAGAAAATAAAAACACATTTATAATATAATTTAAATAGTAAATTGAGACTGTTTAGAAGTTGATAAATTCAGTCGTTTATTGATAGATTTAATAATCTCAGGTGCTTACAACTCATCGACTTGCGTAAAGATACGGTGCGGTGTCGCGCTTCGCGTTCACTTGGCGCGAGACACTACCGTGTGATAAATATTTAATTGTTTTTCAAAATTAAAAATATTCACAGATAAATAAAAAAGCTAGAGACATCGCAGATTCTCTCTCTCTCTCTCTCTCTCTCTCTCTCTCTCTCTCTC
>NW_017276018.1:30916-35741 GCF_001594065.2 Cyphomyrmex costatus
CCCTCCCTCTCCCCTCCCTCTCTCTCTCCCCCTCCCTCCCTCTCTGAGAGAAGGAGAGGGGGCATTGAATCAATTTTGATCGCCACTGAGCAAGATCTTAAACGTATCGTTCGACAATTACCAAATTGCTCATTAAATAAATGTACCACGTCTGATCCTTTTTCGTTGATTAAATTGTCATGTGTAAATATAAATTCGCTGCGCGCCCATCCGCATGACGTAGAAAATGAGTTATCCGACTGCTCGACTCACATTTTGGCTGTCACCGAAACATGGCTCACACCTCTTGTAGACTCTTCGTGCGTAGCTATCAAAAATTATAACCTCGTTCGTAATGATAGGGCACTCTTTGCGGGTGGGCAGACGCGCTATATGCAGGGCGGAGACGTTGCATGCTATCTTCACAACTCGTTATCGTACACTATATTAGAATGTTCCGTAAATGATTGTATTAATGCCCCTGAATATATTTTTCTTGAAATTAAATCTTCTTCAAGTAATCTGTTACTCATCGTCATGTATCGACGACCTGGCCAACTTTTTGCGGAATTTATAGTCAAGTTTAATCTTTATATATTATACAAAAATATAATTATTACCGGCGACTTAAATTGTAATCTTTTAGATAATACATTTAACTCAAAATATCTTAAAGGCTTTATGTCAGACTACTCCCTTTTTTCCGTTCCTTTTGGACCAACGCACCATTCCGGATTTTCTTCTTCTCAACTTGATGTTATGATTGTAGATTCTTGTGACAAGATTAAAAGCTTCTACACATCGCTCACTCCTTTTGCGTCTGGTCACCATCTTATTACCATCTGTTATAAATTCTCTAACTTAAATTGTGTCCCTTAAACCATTATCTATCGGGATTTTTCTCGATGTAACTTAGCTTTAGATAGTGAATTTTCAGCTTTACTTCGTCTTAAGCTTCCTAACTTGTTGACACTTGATTGTAACCGTCGCTCAATAAATTCCGAAGGCAACGATCTCACTATTAGCCTCAATATACTTTACGACTGTATCTCTGAAGTCCTCAATCGTCATGCGCCCTTCGTTACTAAACGTATCGTACATCGTTCTATACCGTGGCTTACTCCTGATATGCGAGCTAGAATTAGAGAACGTGACAAATTATACCTACGCGCGAAACAAACTAGAAACTTGCTTCTTTTAGATCAATACCGCAGCTTGCGGCGTGATATTAAAAATATATTAAAAGCGGCCAAGAATTGTTACTTAGCCAGCTTCGTACTCCAGCAGAATAGTCCTAACAAACTCTGGTCTAGCCTTCGGAGGTTGGGATTTGCAAACGGGTCCTCGCAATCTGCCCTATCTCATTTTTCTTTTACATTAAATCGTCATTTTGCACAAATTTCCTCCTCTCACCCGCCATGTGATTTAGTATTACTCAACAATATCTTGCATCGACCATTGCCAAATTCCCACCCATTATTCACCTTTTCCTTAATAAATTGTCATGATGTCCTACATAGTCTAACCCTAGTCTCACAAAAATCACGTGGGCTCAGCCCCGATCATGTTCCTTTGGCTCACCTTAAACCCTTGTTTCCAACCATAGCTCCATATTTAACTGCCATCTTCAATCTCTCGCTTATCTCAGGCCACTTTCCTCATATTTGGAAATCGTCATTCATTATCCCTCTTAAGAAAATTCCACATCCTCTAACTCCCTCTGACACTCGGCCAATCACAAATCCCTCTCACCTCTCCAAGATCATTGACTCCCTTGTCACTCGCCAAATCACCACATCTTGAACAAAATCGGTTATTACACCCGAGGCAATGTGGATTCCGTAGATTTCATAGTACTCAGACTGCGTTATTGCATCTCATGGATGATGTACGTTCAGGCATCGACCGTGGGGAGGTCACTGTTTTGGTTCTATTTGATTTCTCTAAAGCCTTCGATTCTCTAAGTCACTCTGTAATTCTATCGTATCTTCGTGATTTGGGCTTTGAAAAATCAGCGTTGAGATGGCTTCACTCATTTCTGGCAAATCGTACACAAACCATAATCGGCCTTGACATGTCAACATCCAGCCCAGAGTGCACCACATCTGGCGTGCCACAAGGTTCAAGTCTTGAACCAATTCTTTTTATTATAGTAATCAACACCCTATTTTCAAGACTCCGTTACTGCCGTAGCACAACCATCATTTTTGCAGATGACACCCAATTTTATCTATCGACACCAATAAGTTGTTTAAATGAAACGATACATAATATCAACAGCGATATCGAAGAACTAGTTAGATGGAACCATGATTATGGACTTATTTTAAACACTCGCAAAACACAGGCCGTCATCCTGGGGTCATCTCAAAACCTTGCGAACATCCAAAATCGTACCATCCCTCAAATCATAGTTTGACCGGATGTAATACCATATTCTCTCGAAGTAAAAGATCTGGGTGTTATAATTACGTTAGACCTAACATGGAATCGACATGTAAATTCCATTTCATCTAAAGTGCACAATGTCCTGTACAGGCTAAAATTTCGCGGTACCTTTCTTCCATCACACATCAAGCTCACTCTCGTAAATGCATTAGTCATTCCACACCTCGATTATGCATCTTTAGTCATTGCTGATTCATCCACTTATCTCAATACCAAATTGCAACGCTTGCAAAACGCTGCCTTGAGATATGTGTATTGCGCGATGAAAGACTTAGGCCTTACAGAAGGAAAGCCAACTGGCTATCCATTGCGTCTAGGCGACTGTACGTGTATTTTCTTGGTTGCCTTAACCACCAAATCATAACTACCTCCCAACTGTCCTATCTTGCTGATCGATTTATTCTCATTGACCATTCCATCCGCCGATCTTCTCGCTTACAATCCTCTTGCTTCATGCTTCCGACTCCTCGTACTAACATTTTTGCTTGCTCTTTTTGGATCACTACCCTGCAATTCTGAAACTCCCTACCACGTCATCTCCAAACACTCACCTCCCCCTCATCTTTTCGCACCAATCTCTTCTCACTTCTGTTTAGGGCAGACTAACTTAGGACTTTACATTTTTGATTTTGTAGTAACAATAAAATCCGTATCTACATGTGAGCATCCTCTTATTGCTAAATTTTTCATTTTCTTTTTTTTAGGCTAGTTTAGTTTTAAGATCGTATTCCTTTACAACTTAATTTTTTTTTTACAAATATTTATTTTGCGTTGACTGTCATATTGCAGAGACATATAATTGAAATTGTACTTGTTTATCCTGACCGAATTATTGTAACGGTAGGATATTGCTTATATTTGTCCTCGGCCCATAGTGGCCAGGATATTAATAAAACTGATTTCAATCTCTCTCTCTCTCTCTCTCCCCCCTCCTCTCCCCCCTCGCTCTCTCCCTCCCACCCTCTCTCTCTCTCCATGTATCACATCATTATTACTATGTCGGTGACATCACAAAACACAATCCCCATCATTGGTCAAATTTAAATTCAAGTTCTGCTCAACAAGACGATATTCCGCGACAACGAAACGACAGTCTAATGCGTCCTCAAGGCCGTATTAATCTTCTATTTAAACGACATTCTTCGGCTCTTGTAACTAAGTGATAAACAAGGTGAAGAACAAAATTACAGGTTTAGAGACTTTTAGAAAATTTTATTATAATTAATAAAATTTCGTAACTTGTTTCAATAAAATATTTTTAAAGGCCTCTGTACACGATCAGTAATACTGTCAGCATCAACGGATATTGACAATATTATTGATTGTGTGTGGTTGATATTAATGGATTGACGTAGAATACTGACAATGATTTGGATTTAAATATATGCTTTTTCCTTAAGATCCATGTCGCCATAGATAATAATATATGTCAAATCACGTCAAACTGAAGTGAAATATTATTAATAATACCTGATCATATAAAATTGTAAACCTAATGCATACTGTCAATAATATTGACCAGTATTACTGACTCAGTATTACTGACCGTATAGGGAGGCCTTAAAAAATTCCCTGACTTTTAACGCGAAAAAAAAGATTTTTATACATACACACCCTGCTTGATATTTCACTCTCTTTTCCTCTTGCCTCATCCACGTTTGTCCTATGTGCATATACATACATAGTATGCGCGTATTTGCCCATATTTTTCTTACAAGTTTTAAAAGAGAGGCTTGTTAATCACACAAATCGATTTAGTACACATCTCTGCAGAATCAGTTATGTCCATAATCAATATTTGCAAATTGAATTCAAGCGTTCTATGTTATATGGTGTTTGAGTAAAAAAGGGTCACATTTAATTCTATAATATATATAATATATTCTACACATATATATAATATTCTACACATATATATTTCTAAAAAGCAAGTGCAAAGCAGTCCATCATTCCACATCCAAGTGCTCATCTGAGCTCCGAGCAGTGAAAATTTCGCTCAGTCGTTCTGTTAAGCGTCGGAGTTCGTTGTTAATTTCTATATTTAACGAAGGTTTCGCAACCCCTTGCGCATGCGACGAAGATCGAGAAAAAGGAAACGATTTGGGGGGGCTTCGGAGTCGCGTTTCCTTGTGCACTCTCAAGCCGCGTTCTTTCCTGACAGTACCGGCAGGAAGTTTAGTCGAGGGACTCGGTAACGAGTCGATAGTTAAAAATACACGGAAGGGTAGGCGCACGCTGTGCCCCCGCGCCCGCGCTGCACCATGCGACTGCGACTGTGGCTGCAACGCGACGCGATGCGACGCGGCGCGGCACTTGTTTATTTACAGGAGGATTTCGCACTAGCCGCGATCTCTCTCTCTCTCTCTCTCTCTCTCTCTCTCTCTCTCTCTCTCTCTCT
>NW_017276018.1:35959-39709 GCF_001594065.2 Cyphomyrmex costatus
TCTCTCTCTCTCTCTCTCTCTCTCTCTCTCTCTCTCTCTCGCGGGCCGGAAGTACAAGTATAGCGAGGAGAATAGGAGATAGAATAAAAAGGAGGGAAATGGAAAAAAAAGTGAGAAAGGAGAAAGAAGGAAAAAGAGAAAAAAGCGCGATGTGCCGAGAAGCAGCGAATAGTGGGGATATCCAGGGACGTACGATTCGATGGAAGAAGCGGTAAAAGAAGCGGTTGCGTTAAAAGCGAGCTTGGTAAAAGAGTGATGCTGTAGAGAAGAGGAGGATGGAAGGGGGGAGGGAAGAGAAATCTAGACAGAGCGCGCATTCTCACGCATGATATTCCCTTACTTTCATTTTCAATAGTTTACGGATATTTTTCCAAAGATGTTATCAGAGCATCAATACCGAGTATTACTCCAGTGATATCCCCCTTTTCTCATAATTTACAATTCTATACGAAGATCACAGAGTTTTCACAATTTTGTAACTCTTAACGACAGTTCGGTGTCGTTATATATGCTTTTTTATTATACATTTATTTATAATATCTGCGCAACATAACGATACCAAATTATCGTTAGGAGTTACAGAATTGGGAAAGGAGAAACACCAATTAACAGTTTCGATATATCGATCGTTTCATTTTATTTGTCAATAATTGTTATATCGATAAAATGTTTCGGCAAACTTGAAATATTAACTTATAAATATATCGTTATTACATATCGCTAAAATATCCCTAGACATAATTAAATTAATTAGATGCCGTAGCTGTTCCCTAGAATCCGAGATACTATCGCATACGATGACGATCATCGGAATAAAGAAAAAATGAGAGAAATCTATAATCATATATTATATATATATATATATATATATATAGAGAAGAGAGAGAGAGAGAGAGAATCTTTTAAAATACAAATCCTTATATATCTCTGTAAGATATTTCACAGGTTGCTTTATGTACGCAAATTAAATATGTCAGATTTTTCAGTTCGCTATTTAAGGAGGTTCGAGCGTTACTTTGGAGTGAAAAATGCAACTGAAAAAAATTGTCATATAGCGATTCGGAATCATGCACAATATTAGTGTAATAAATTGTGGATATTATTTATGTGCTGTATTCTTAGTAAATTATTAGTGAATAGAATATTAACAAATGTATAAGATTGTCAACGACTCGAGAAGTCGAGTATACACTTGGCAACGTTGCACTTCACGACATGACGAGCAGTGATAGATTATGGCGATCATGGCGATCTAGGTTATATAAAGACGGCTTCGTATCAGCTGCGCATTGCGGTGTTACCAAGTCTGTTACTACTAATACAATCCGTGAGGACAGGTAAAGATAAACTTTGTGACAATAAAGCTTTAAATCCATACGGTCAAATCCGATTGTCTTGTTTTGTACACAATTGTTGATATTTCATCTGTCAAATTCTAGTTTGTCAAAGTCCTAAGTTGCTTGAGTGTGTATAAATCGGTGATTATCTACTTCGGAACGACTGTCTCTGATAAGACGCTATGTTAAAATTCAGTCAATTTCAGAATGACATTACACAAAAACTATGCGGTCAATATTGCTCAACTTGTGTGATTATTTGTATACAGTGTTTATCTACATCATATTAAAAAATTAAGTCTAAATTGAATTTCGATTAATGCTCGAACCTCCTTAATTAAATGTAATTATAAAATTCCTAGTCACAGTAATAATACCCGTAAAATGAACTGCAGTTTACCTCTCAATAAAAATATAAGATATTTATCTGATTCTACAAGATTCTCTCTTAACAATCGATATAAATTTGATATAAATCCGTCAAACTAGAGAGAGCCAAAAGACACCAAGTCCAACTTCTATCAGATGAGAAATCTGCAAGTTCCTTCGGTTCCTCCCATCTCGGCGAGATACGCTCGCGTGACGCGTGTTCTCACGTACCAGGATTTCGAGAAGCGGAATTCCGCATGCATCTAAGTGCACGAGTTACACTCGTAGTCGGAGCGGGAAAACAGGGAGGGCGAGCAGCCGCACGAGGGGCCACCGAAAGTACTCGTCCGGCATAAACAAAGCGATCGTGTGGATTATGGTTCCGACATAGCTCCGGCGCGGCGCGCGGAAGAGTCGAGAGAAGGGGCGGGAGGGCCAGGGGGATGGCGGAAGGGTAGGGTGAAGATGGGTCGGGCAGTGCCGATGATAGCGGAGCGACGCCGATGATAGTGGTGGTTGTGCTGCGGATTATGGTGGTGGTCGTCGATGTCGGTGGAGGAAGAAGACGGCGAGGAGGAGAAAGAGGCGGAGGAGGATGATGAGATCGAGAGAAGGGGAGAGTTGACCTTCAGCTGCGCCGGGAAAGTCAGGCAGTCACTGACCGACAGACTAACTTAACCGCTCTATCCTTCTCCTCCTTCTCTCTCCTCCGCCTCCATTCGCGACCGGCTAGTCCGATGCACCGCATTACACACATGTATGCCGGGCGTCCCCTGGCCTCCGCTCGTCCTATCTCCCTTTCACTCTCTATCCCGTCAATCTCCGTCCAACTCTTTCTCCCTCTTTTTTCTCCTCTTGCGCTCTTTTCTATCCTTCTGCGCTTCCTTCAGCATCTCCCTACTCGACACGTCGTCTCTTGACGTCGTGACGTTCTTCCCTTGCTCCTTTGCTTCCCCCCCTCCCTCCCGCCCTGGAGTCTTTCTCTCTTTTCTCTCGTTAGACCAAGTCTCCCTGCCTATTATGTTACCCTACTGCCTCGGGCTACTATCTTTAACCCCAAAACCCGTTCGAATTGCGAGCTCTCGGCGTGTACGTGTATGCACGTGCACCGTCGCTCTCGTCGTCGTTCCCTATCAATGCTCCCTTTGCTTCCTAAATTTTTTCCCCTTCCTTTCTTTCCTTCGGCACTCACCGAAAAAGATAAAGGAAGGATGTAGAGAGACTGATAAAACATTCCGCTTTTTAATTCCTTGACGGTATACTGTGCGCAAAGCAAAGCATGTCTCCATATTTTTCGCAGTCTAGATTTGCAACCTCCTAAATTTTCTAGGTTTGGCAATTAACATCAAAATTATCGAATAGAATACACATAATAAACTTTTATTTGAGAACACATTTTCTTAATTATTTATTAATTATTAACATTCTCTTAAGTTACATAATATCATAATGATTACTTTTTATTCGTAAGTAACACATTTGAAAAAATTACATTAAAGAGATTTCAAAGCTTTGAGATTATCACTTGAAAAATTTCTATGTGCGGTCTCCATATCATTCTTCCTAACAATCTAAATATAATTTTTCTCACTTTTACTGAAAAATACGAGGCAATTGTTTTGATCGCCGAATATTTTTTAAGGTCAAGTAAATTAATTAACATTTTGTCATCATTTCATTCCGTTTCAAGATGATTTAACAAGCGTATAAGATTTTTCATCGAGGATGAGGACGTTCTTTCTGATCATTAAATATATTTCGACGTCAAGAAACGGAACTTCGTGTCTGCGGATTAGATTTGCATGGCGATGAGCAACGCTGTTTTCATCGTTGAAGACGTGGGCGATGGCGTGATACCTCTCGCGCGGTTTCTGTGTTTTCCACGAAGTGTCGGCTGCCTCTCTTCCCAGCTCGCACTTACAGCGAATGATAACCGGCAGGACAGAGTAGATCAGAGGGAGAGAGAGAGAGAGAGAGAGAGAGAGAGAGAGAGAGAGAGAGAGAGAGAGAGAAGCGGGAGAGAGAGAAAGAGAAGAGAGAGATA
>NW_017276018.1:39728-47237 GCF_001594065.2 Cyphomyrmex costatus
CAGAGAGAGAGAGAGAGAGAGAGAGAGAGAGAGAGAGAGAGAGAGAGAGAGAGAGAGAGAAGCGGGAGATAGAAAAAGAGAGGAAAGAGATTTACGTTCCGGACACCTTTTTCCGCGCGCGACCATCACCTTGACTGCCTATAAAATGTTCACGAAACATTTATGTGTGCGTGTTTCGCGACTCGCCGACCGCGTCGATTTCTCAACAAGCAATAACACGATTCGCTTGACGCGAGAGATGACGCTAACGAGGAAAAAGATGCGACAATGACGAGAGCGAAATCCCGCCAAGAGGAAATATCAACGATTTCTGCTAATCGTTTTAGCGAGATATCAATGACCCGGAAACATCAATGATCATCATACGACATATTCATTTTCCCGTTCTTCGTATCATTCATCTTTACATCCATTTTTGCGAACAAATTTTTTGCCCGTGCGACGGAAAATTCCAAGATATTGTGATTGTGTTCAACAGACAAAGCTAAACGGCTTTACAAACTTCTTTAATCTGTGACTGGTCTTATCCTTAGTTTCTCTCACTGAATTTAAATCGATTATATTGTATTAAAGAATTTTACAACAGTTGCAAAGTTTCTTTCTCTGTTGAACGCAGCCACTGGCGTTCGTAATCCAAGCGAATACTATTCGACATTTTGCTATTCCTTCGCAGCGACAAGATTTTTTTCATGGGATTGTTACCAAATTTAATGTGTACCTAATGATCTTGACCTTTGCGACATTTGCGAGCGCTGCTATCGAGAACATTTCGATAAAGGCTGAATGTTACAAAACTAAAACATCTGCCGAGAATCACGAGAAATAAGTAGCGTTGTTGTCGAACAGATAAGGAAGCAAGTCGGCAGATTAAAATTATCGGTGACAGTACATAATTTTAAAAGTAAATCTTTTTATGAAAAATATCCAATATGTCGATTGCAAGAAAAAATTCCGTTCTCGTAAAAATTTACAAATGTAAAAGCTTTTGGCGACAAAGCTACTCTGCACTAAAGAAGTTTACTTAATTGAATTATACATTATTATACTTACAGTAAATAAATATGCACTCATAATAGAAAAATAATAATTTAATTAATTTAATGGTTTTGTATCAAATAAAATGTTTACATTTAGTAAATACTTACTTAGAACTATATTTAAAGAAATATTTATTAAACTTTAATATTTCTTTCACTCTATTCATTCATGTTATTGTAATAACTAGACTGCAGATTTTTATGTAGAAACATTTTTTTAAATTTAGGTCATAATAACAAAAGATCTTTACTAATCTAACGATTTTAAAATGTTTAATAAATGCATATCGAGATATACAAAATATATGCACAAAAAATATGCATTATTTATGCAGCATATATGCGCGATATGCATAATAAATACAGATAATATGCTAAAAAAAACAACATACATAAATACATAAAGCAATGTATATATAATAAATAATGATTATTAGCAATATACATAAATTATGTAACATAATATTATTGACTGTAATTTAAATGACAATAAATAGCGAGATTTTTTTCAAGATTAGCCCGAGTAAAATTATGCCTTTTCTCTGATAGAATTAGTTTATAAGCAGAGAATGATCTTTCAACGTCGCAGAATGTAACAGGAACATATTTATATTTGCTCCATAAACATGATAAAATCTCTTTAGGAATTCAGAGAATTAGGCATTATATTTTAATAAATCACTAACTCTAAATAGTTCCTCCACTCCAGGATTTCTATTTAGAATCTGCTGCATTTTTTGCAACTATTTGTCCACAAGATCCCACTAATAGGTAATAATATTATGCAAATACTATCAACTATATCTTACAAAGCTATGCCTAAACACAGTGCAGCCGGACGATTCCTCTTTTCTTTCCTCGCGAGATCACTCGCTCGTAGGTACTTCTTGTCATTCGATCAATACGAATCCAAACATTAATACGGATTCAAAAATAGATTTCGCTTTAAATGCCTACTATCTTTAAGGAAACTCGAATTAGTTGTGTATTCCATTATATAATCATGATATACATAGTCATACTATATACCTACTTGAAAATTACATTGTAAAGTTTATGAAAAATATACCATTTTGTGCAAATAATATGTTAGATTTATGCAAATATGCGCTTTATTCAATTAGTATGTTCGATTTATTTATGCAAATATGCATTTATGCAAAATATGCATTTTATGTAAAATATATGATTTTGCATAAATATCCGCAGTCTAGTAATAACAATATTGCTTTTTTTTACCTTCCTTATTTATAACAAATTGGTGATTAAACCAGACGAATAAGAGTGCAGCGTTGATTATAGTACCTACGTAAGTAAAAAATTGTTTGTTTTTTTACTATGAATTCTTTATTCAATAGATTGATGATACTTTCCAGAGGTAAAATGTACGTTTCTACTCAATTCGGAGTCCTTTTTCAGCATTAAATATGTCTTTAATATGTGTGAATAAGGAGGATCACCAACAAATTGACAGATTTGATGTGGTACATCTGCCAAATATAATTAAGATTAACAATAAAAGTGAATAAAAAAAAATTAGTGTGACTAATCTTATGACTCACCTTAAACACACAAAGCAATTGTCATAAAATCTCAGATCAGAATTAGACTATTACGTCACATTGCAAATATAATATAACTTGTCGCATTTACAACTCGATCTCTAGTAGGTATGTGAAACAGACATGTTATCTCATATACGTCATATATATTAGGATCACAACTCGCAATTTCCTATATTTATTATTGAAAGTAACCTATCGATCGTTATGCGGATAAAGAGAGAGATCAAAAACAAAATCAAATTAAAGAGGATAAAACAATAATAGAAAACGTGTTAAGTTTATTTTATATTATTTAAAATCAGTAAATATATTTGATGTAGGCTTTAAAGTACCAGATCGCAGGTTAAGACCATTTTTCTGCATATGAAGAAATTCAGAAATCAATCTTTTGTTTAAGTAACATTATGTCAAGTACACCCTCCCAGTTAAAATCGTGTTCAAAATTATTTCTATGTTCAGTAATTACGGACTGATTGTTCCATCTTATATGGTTTATATGTTCATTTATTCTGGTCTTCAATTTCCTATCCGTTTGTCCAACATATGTTGCATCACAGTTCTTACAATTAATTCTATATACAACGTTTTTCTTGGACTGTTGTGGGAGAGTGTCTTTTTGTACTCTGACATACCTGTCGAGCTTTTAAACGCTAATTTTGTATTTAGACTTCTCTCAATATACGTTTAAATTCATCCGTGATTTTAGGGATGTATCGTAACAAAAGCGAAGGCATGTATTTATTATTTTCATCATTTTTTGCTATTATTATTTTTGCTAATTGTATTATTCGGATTTTTATGAAATATCCTTCCTTATTTAGCTTCACTTGTTTATAATGCTTTCAGAAAACTGTTGATAATTACTCTCACTTTATTCTAAATAAAGAACAGCAATTCCCATACACCGCTGTGTTACGCATAGAGCGGAATTATTTACTCCAAGCACGCATGCATGTGTAGAGGATGTCTAAATTGAAGTATGAATTCCGCGAAATAACAATGTTTCGTTCAAATTTAAGAAATTTTTAGGAAAATTTTAAATCGCGACATGTGATGTGACGTGGAAATAATTTCGTTGAATAATCAAAGTACGTTTTTAAGAGATAGATCGAGCGAAGAGATTCATTTCGAATATTCTCGATGTTATCGAGAAGCGAAACCGTCGTCGGTTGCTATGAAAAATACACGCGTTTTCGTTCGCACTAACGAAATAAATGCTTCACGCGATTTATATAACCCGGTCCGAAGCGGAGCACGGCATATCGCCGGCGTGCATCATTTGCGGAATACGTTTCTCCGAGCGCAGCGCGGCGCCGCGCGCCGGCGGGTTCGTCGATCGTTCGATGGGATTCTTATTGTCGGTTTCCTGCCGCACGCGTATCACGCCGGGCAGCTCTTTGTGAGCACTCTCTCCCTCTCGTTCTCTCGGTATCCGGAAGTCTCGACGCTGCGCTCGAAGATCAACTTGCGCGCACGATGCCGACTATAAAACGCTCTCCGCAAATGTGAAAGTTAATTTCTTGTTATGTCGCACCGCGAGCCTTATTTTTGACTCTCTTTTGAAAGCTTATTATTTATGAAGAATTCACTATAATCGCGCATTGAATTAGTTAAAGTCTATTTTATATTGTATAAATGCAATGACAATACCATAAAAGCTTTAATGATCAAATATTGTATAACAATAATATATAATAATAATAATAATATTGTATAATAATAATATATAACATATATATTTTATTAAATATAACGTAACGATATTATTGAAGGGTACTTCATCGTTAAAAAATTTTTTTTTTCTTATTTTTAGTTTTCACGTTTAATCAAGTGAGAAAAATGCCAATTTAGATGGTCAAATTATGAAGGCAACTTGAACAGTTTCTTAAGTCAGAAAGAAAATAACATTTTTTCGGAAAAGTTTCATCTTATTTTTCAATACAATCTCCCTTTAATTCAATACACTTATTGTTAGTCCAGCGGTGCTCCAATTTGTTCAAGTCGTCCAAAAAGTACGATGGCTGAAACACTACAAAATAGACGTTCGGGGCGGAAATGACCTCCTCATTCGACGCGAATTTCTTTCCTCCGAGCCAAATCTTCAGGTTTGGGACCAAAAAGAAGTCGCATGGGGCTAAATCTGGAGAGTGTACGATGAGGCAGCAATTCGTATCGTAATTCAATCAATTTTGCGGTGGAAATTGCGGATGAATGGGATGTATTGTCGTGATGGAACAACACTTTTTTCATGGCCAAATGAGGACGTTTTTCCTTTAATTCTTTGTCAAAACGGCCCAGCTAGTATTTTCCCGTAATCGTTTTTCCCTTTTCTAAGTAGTCGATGTAGATGATGCCTTTAGAATCCTAAAAAATAGTGGCCATGACCTTCCCAGCCCGTTGGCTGACTTGGACTTATTTCAAGCTTCCGTTGAATTGACTTGACTTTCTTCGGGGCTGGTTCACCAGACAAAGTCCATTGTTTCAATTATCGTTTTATTTCGAGTGTGTAATGGTGAATCCATGGTCATATCAACAAAAAAATTCTCATGGATTGTGCTTAAACAGATCCAAACACTCTCCTTAAAGATGGTCGTACGTACGTATTTATTCTCCACTGTAAGCAAACGCGGCATTCATCGCGACGTCAACTTTCTCATGTCCAATACTTCATGCAGGATATATAAAATATCCGTTCTTCTGAGATGCCTACCATCTCTCTTACATACATCTGTGATATGCCTACTATCTCACGCAACTTCAAACGGCGGTTACTCGTAACAATATCGAGCACTTTATTGACCATTTCTTCGTTAGTAGCAGTTTTCGGGCGTCCACTACATGGTTCATCATTGATGTTGGTACGATCACGTTTAAATTCGTTTACCCAAAAACTGATGGTTGGTAATGAAGGAGTAGATGTGCCATCTGCAACTCTGCTTGAATCTGCGTAGTTGTTTTCCCTTTCAAAAAATAGTGTTTTATCACTGCACGAAACTCCTTTTTATCCATTGTTAAAAAACGTTTGACTTGCTTTGTTTAACTCTGCTCGTAACTAAATGACTAATGGACGCAATTGTCTGAAAATGTGAAAACAACCATAAAAGATGGTGTATTTTTTGGCCATTATGTCTTTTTTGCGATACACGCGCTATCTCTGTGTGACTTAGGGAACTTTTCAAGTTGCCCTTGTAAATTAAATGTTGGAATAATATTTCTGTATGTATATATATTTTAAATACATTAATCTCATCAGGTATACATATAAAGAGGCGTGATACATTTATGCCAGCTTATAAACGGTCCTGTTTTAAACTTAATATTGCTTTTACATTTAACTGCAAATTTCATCCATAATATACATATATTATAATAGTTAGTAGGCAATCTCTAGTACACTGCAAATGAATTAGCTATATTAGATGATTTTTTAGAGAAAAATTATAGTAATCCATGTAATAGAGATCATTTCAGTAATATTACTATACAATAACATTGTAAACATTGTAATAATATTGCTGCAAATTCTCTACGTGTATCTAGGAAGATAACTAGAAACTGCACATATTTCTTTCATACACTCTGTTGAGAAACGAAAATTTATGAGCATTAAAATATTTCAAGTTTTGCGATATTACTTTACTCTGTATTCTCTATATCTTATTATCTTATCTTATATCGATTAATACATCGAATAATATGTAACATGGAAATTTTCTCGCCCACAAAATGTGCAGTTGCGTACAATCGCTAGAATCGCAAAGTTACAACGCTACTCACGTCGTCGTGTCATCGTTCTTTTTGGAAGGCAATGAGGGGAACCCGCGACAATAACGACGATACAAATAGAAAGAACGACAGGTGTAAGCATAATGCGCCGACACTACCGGATGACTTATGCACAAACGATGCGTGTCGTCCTCGGTGATGTCCTCGGAAAATGCGAGACGCGAACCGACATTGCGGAAGCGTGCGCGTGTGCAAGTCCTTTACTAGATCTCTCTAAATTAAAGCGCGTTACAAAGCAGTTCCTAGAAATTGGCGCTGTCAGAAATGGAAGGCGGTGCAGAAACACGAAAAGTATCTGGAAGGAAAATCATCGAATGTGGACATGGACCAACCAAACGAGAGTTACCGTCAGATAATATAAAGTGCAGGTACCTGCGTACATACATATGATTGATAAATTAGACGGACGTATAAAAAAAGCAATACGACCGTAAAACGCTGACATGTTTCTTTCTTTACTTCAAAAGTGACACAACTCAAAAAATTAAACAATATTGAATGAAAATGCACTAACAAATGTTCAACGAAAATAAGCCCATTAAATGGACTATCAGTCAAGGCAGATCTCATGTTAGTATCTAATAATATTTCTGTGTGAATTTTTACGCTTTTCACTTTAACTGAAAGTTCGAAAAATGTAAACAAAAGTATTATTAGATAATATAAGATCCTTCTTGGCCCCGAATATTGCCCACTTCGCTCATTTCTGTTCAAAAAATTAATTAAGTTTTTAGAGAAAAATTATTTTTTAATTCTCTCTCTTTTAATAGAAAATTATTGATTAATCAAATAATATTGGCAAAAAAATATATAGTATTGATATATTCCTGATATGATCAAATGTTATTTTGTAAGTTTTGTTTCACAATTCTAAAAAACTATTATTTTTTCAATTGCAATGATTTTCTATAAAATTAATCCTTTGTCTACAATCGATATTTTTATTTCTTTCGTCCAGCTCAAGTTTTTACTGCCCTAATTCTAATTTGCTCTAATTCTAATCCAAAAATATGGAAAAATATCTCTCGCAGAATTTTTTCAACATCTCTAATACAAAATAGTTTTTTGATAAAATATTTTAAAAGGGGAAATCTCAGACTATATATTTGTTTATATATATA
>NW_017276018.1:47303-94835 GCF_001594065.2 Cyphomyrmex costatus
AGGGGGGGGGGATAGAAATCAGGAAAGAAAGAGAGAGGAGCACACATCGGAAGACGAGAAGAACAAACGGTAAGAATGCACGTCTCGTCTCTCTTCCATCGTCGCGTTCATTTTCAGACAACGCGCAATGTGTACGAGGTCAGTGACCATGGCGTAGCACTCTCGTCGTCGCTCACACTTCTTACAACCGTAGAAGCGGAAAAGGAGGAAGAACGAAGAAGAGTAAGCGGGCGGTAATGTAAGGAGACAGCGTAGTTTCACGCGGTGCAAAATACGGCGGCCGGTGTTTAACAGTCGAATGATACTATGAATTTTGAGATCGGAGGTACAGACATCTAGCGTTTCTTATCCATCAAAGAGCAGCAAGCCGGCTATTAATTGACAGGGGAAAGTACGAGAGAGAAAGAAAAGATAAATAAAAGAACATGAGTGAATGAGTGAGTGAGTGAGTGAGTGAGTGAGTGAGTGAGTGAGTGAGTGAGTGAGTGAGCGAGTGAGCGAGCGAGCGAGTGAGCGAGTGTGTGTGAGAGAGAGAGAGAGAGAGAGGAGAGAGAGAGAGAGAGAGAGAGAGAGAGAGAGAGACAATATTTGAGAATTCACGGCTGATTGAAATACGGCCTTGAGGGGATTCGCGGAGAGCTCCGTTCGCGACTGTATTTACGAAACCGTTCATTTCTGGCCAATAAGAAAGCGAATTATTCGGCGGATCTCTCCTTAGGCAGATATTTCTTGCGCAACTCGCGTATAATTTTGCTAGTAAGTGGGAGCGGCAGTGGGATTTATGTCGCATAACCAACAGGAAGAACCTGATGACGGTCGCTCGCGTTGAGGCGGTTACTTAAATATTCGCTGCTTACAAAGAGGGAGATATTTCCCACGTTGTTTACGTGGACGCACCAACACCTGTGCCAGACTCTCGAGCTGTGATCCTACGCTTGTATATAAACTTATAAAAAAAAAACGTAACAGCAAGTTCCTAGCAGCTTTCGAGCTTATTTCTTAACATATCCCCCATAAACAATTCCTATGATGACGCGATTTCCAACTAAAGTTAATAAATGTATTATTATATATTATACTATGAAATCTCCGATCTTTCGGATTTTATAACTAAATTAAAAATTCAAACTTTTAATTAATTTATGTTTTTTTTCTATGAAACAAACTTTTTAAATAAAGTTTTGTATCTATCGCCTCATTTTCGTTAACGTTTCAGACAAACCGTATGTGCTTTTAGCCAAAGATTCCGAATATGCAATAAAAAATAGGGGTTCCCATTTAAAATTTCAAACTTGCCCCCCTAATTTAACCGCCCAGGAAGCGGGGTGGGGGGGGGGCTGATTTTAACGTCAGTGTATGTGACCCTCGGAATGATGAAATTTGATTCTTAACATTTTTTTAGTGTGCTTTATTTTTCGAGAAATATCTCGAAAGTTTCAGATTAAAAAAACCACCCTGTATATATATATATCGTTTTTTTGTCTTCTCTCTCTCTCTCTCTCTCTCTCTCTCTCTCAAAAATAATTCCACCGATGGAGGATCAAGATCATTTCATGCGTCCGCGAGAGAGAACGTCGTCAGCCGTGAGTATTGCGCGAAAAAAATTCGTATGATAAGTTGTTCTGGTAAGTAGGCGATGATCATCGAATCAAGTGAAATGCTTGTGCAGAAACTCGTGAGACTCGTTAGAGACCCGATCGCAGCTATCGCAACGATAACCTCCTCCGACAATTGCCAAAAACGAAGGTCTTGATTGAGATAAGAGGTCAACATGAACCGATTTGGGTCAGCGCTACTGATCGTCCCACGGAATGGGAGAACGTCTTTATCTCGCTTCACAATTCGCTACCGATGATTATAATAATAAGATATATATTGCAATAAATATAAATTCGTTGCCATCTGGCTAGGAGGATTTGGCTGAAACGAAAATCACATTTCTGACGCCTAATAATAAGGGCGAGCCTTTCGTTTTTACTTACGTTATTTTTTTCTACAATACGTGATAAACGTGTACGTCATCGAGAAGCCTTTTAATGAAAAAGAGACACGTACTTGTGTATATAGAATTTAAAAATAATTTGAATCTACAGAGAGCGAAAGTAAGTTCGATACGTTCGTATCGAATAATTTTATAGGAAAATGCCGATTATTAATTGTAAGAAAATCTGCAAATTTGGTTCTTCGCAATATATTATAGTTCGAGTTCTTCGAGTATAGTTAAAGCATTATTTCACTAGTTTTAAATTAAGAGCTAATAATGGAGAATGATAATTAGTGTTCATTTCTACTAATATAAATTAACTTCAATTAATCAATTAATCAATTTAATATCAATTTAAGCTTATAATATTATCGCAGAATCATGATGCGGATATCATTTTATGGGATGATTTTCTTTCATTAACGACTTTAACTAAAAAGAAAACTATTTGACGGATTTCCATATAGTTTATTTATTAATGTTACTTCTTATAATATACTAATTGATCATATGACTGAAGAGGACTTCTGTATGAGTCGAAATGTTTCGTAATTTAATTTATAGATTATTAATAAAGATTGTTTATCTGATTTTTCCTTGCTTCTTTATAATACCGACATTACAATATCACATTTTTGTTTTTACAAATTAACTTTATGTTTGTTTAACTTACTTTTTATCCTTTTCTAATTTTAAGAATCAGAAAAAGATAAAGGATGAATTAAGTCGAAGACTTGAATGAATTTAATCGAGATTGAAATTAAATTACATCGATAGAAATGGACATGAGTCATACTTTTGCAGTACTTCAATCACAAAATTTTTATGATGCGATCAAGTAACATTTACAGCATTCGTTCTACCTTCTGCGATTACTTGGAAAACATGTTTAATTATAAGTATAGGACATAGTTTTCCAAGAATTCTCGTAACTTCTTCCGGCAGAAATTACATGGAAATGGAAATACTTCTGGGAAGTGCTGCCGAAGGGTTGCGATCAGAGAGATGCGATTATCCGAGGGATGCACTTATTTGAGAAGGATAACACGTCGGGTTCGCAAGGTCGTACGATCTTCGTCACAATAATGCTGTGACGAGAAAAAACAGTGATATTCTGGCCAGCGGCTGTTCAACATCGGTTTATAGATACCGAGGGGAGAGAGACCGCATTCACGTGTACCTACGAATGTGGGTCGAGAGCTTAATACGGTAACTCCAAATATAAAAAAGGTTGCGACATCGAGAGCTGTGTGCAAGAATGTCCTGGCTTTATTACACATACGGATGATATAACGCATTATTAAATGGTGTCAGTGAGTATGCTAAACTCGATCGCACGAATGTTGTATGCGTTGTAAATCTAACAAAATCATAAAAAAAATATGTTCGTGTACTATATAATTTACATGCAAAATCATTAGAAAGAATAAATACTTTGGTCTTTATAAATGGTTGACTTTTTTAATCCTATTTCGTTAAGAATTTTAAAGAAAAGACCGCGAGAGAGAGAGAGAGAGAGAGAGAGAGAAACAGATAAAAAAATAAACTTTGTAAAAAATTGTTTAGTCAATTCAAGTATAATACATATACAAGGTTCAAAATTCAATTAGACAACATATGTCAAGGTCAAGATCATCGGGGGGAGCTCCCCTTTTCTATATATTTACCAGTATTTTAAACATTTTTCGAAAAATATGAGGAATTGATGAATCCAGTAATATGTACCGCATTTTAAGCTTGTCTCTAATTAGTATATTGGATTTCAGAACGTTGTATTATAAATGTACATTGAAATAGATAATTGAAATAATGATCTACGATATATGTATTAACTTAAACAATTAACTTACATTTATTATATGTTTTAAAAACTATATATTGTATTATAAGATGCGCCAAATGCGGATAGACACAAATTAACACATTAATAGGATCACTGTTTGGAGGACTCACTAATAAGTATAAAAACATGTTTTTTATTTTTATGTAAGATATAATCAAAAGCATTATAAAGTATTAATATTTTTTAGATTAAAAGAAAAAGAAATTAAGAGACACGGTAGTGTCTCGCGCCAAGTGAACGCGAAGCGCGAGACCGCACCGGGTATCTTTACGCGAGTCAATGAATTCCGTGTACCCAAGATTATCGGATCTTAATCAATAAATGACTGAATTTATCAACTTTTAAATAGTCTTAATTTAGTTTTTCTGTTTAAATTATATTATACATATGGTATAAATATGTTTTTATTTTCTACGTACCCTACGAAGGAAGATATCTCGATGTGAAGTTCAAATGTCTAAAATTTTGACATTGACATTAAGATACGTCATCATCGTCCTCGGAAATGTTGTCCGTGTCACGTTTTAAACGACAGACGAAGCTTGTTAGCATATTTTATTTTATATCGATTAGCTGTCAACGTAATGACATTAGATAGATAAAAATCAGCGATGGCAAAGGAGGATTTTTGAATTCCGTTAAAGCAGTCAATGTCTTGAAAGCTCACGGAAAAAATGTTCGATTTTGGTTCTAGGCTATGCTTTGAACTGTACTGTCGCCTCTCAAGCAATGCCAAAGAGTATAGCGAACGCGAAAATCGCATGCTAAAGCTACAGGTGCGCAATTCCTAACTTCGCGAACCAATATGGAAGGAGAGGAGAGTTTTGATGCCAGTTTTATATAAATTCTCACGGAATTATAATTAGCACCTAAGATACAGCTTGATCGTTAAAGGCATTTTATTAGTTGTGTTTTTCACGGTCCTATAAGATTTAATATTTAAATATTATTTCTTTTTTTTTTTTTTTTAAGCCAAAGGCACGCACAGCGAGCTCTATTATTTTACGCAGACCAAACGATTATTCCTGTGACAAAATGGAACGTTCCATATACATGGATGCGTTACGCGTTGTCAAGAAAGTCTTGGAAAGCAAGAGTGTTGCAGGAGAAGGTTTTTTCTTTTTCCTATTTTTTTTTTAAATATTTTGTATATAGATTTATAAGAAATATTTAATATTACAAAATGCGTGATATCTCAACAAAATTACCTTTTGAAAAAAGGGAAAAAAGGCGCCAAGTGTGCAAAAATGAAATAAAACAAAAATGAAATGAAATCTTTTTAGATTGCGCCAAATTGTGGAAGGAATATATTTTCTTGCCATATATATAACATATACTTTATTTCAAAAAGTAAAAGTACAAAAAACTTGGCGCTGCTATACCTCAAAATATATAATAATAAGATGGTTATTAAATAATTCCGAATATGAAAAATAATGAAAAGATATTTAAGAAAGAAAATGCAGTATTAAGATGCTATTGGATTAGGTATACATTCACTTATTATCATATTTTGAGATCTAGCAGCGCCAAGTTTTTTGTACTTTTACTTTTTGAAATAAAGTATATGTTATATATATGGCAAGAAAATATATTCCTTCCACAATTTGGCGCAATCTAAAAAGATTTCATTTCATTTTTGTTTCATTTCATTTTTTCATTTCATTTTTGCACACTTGGCGCCTTTTTTTTCTTTCTTTAAAAAGATTTTTTTGTTGAGATAATTGAAAAACCCCGATATTGATTTCAAATAGAGATTAAAATTAAAGCTATACAATATTTATTAATTAATTCAATAATAAGCAAATTGGCTTAAAAGAGAGAATCATTAAATAATTATATACAGATAGTTACCTTATTCCAAACATCTAGATAAGTACCTACACGTACAAATACAAATAATTAAACAAAAAATATATTTAAACAACATAAAAAAACCAAATTAGGTCCGAATATATTCAAATATATGTAAGGTAGGCTTCCACTATAATGCCTTACTGATGAATCCAGTAGTGGAAGTTGGGACGAAACGCCATAATTACGTGATATTCTTCGCAATATATTAGACTGATTTAAAGATTTTAATGAAAATTGGCTCATTGCCCTTATTTCATTATATTAGATATTCAAATATATTTCACTTAAATAAAAAGAATATAAAAATCGACAATATTCAATACTAAAGACCGTTAATGTAAGAACAGAACTAATACGAATACGAAGCCTATAACAGTCTAGCTTAGATCTTTAATTCCTAATATATAATTTTGCGTGAATTTATATACTAATATACGTAATCCTTCTAAATTGCGCGCCGAACAATCGTCGGTCTTGAAATCTCGACGCAAAATAGATGCAGCTGGTAACTGGACTCCTTATTATATATAATTGCATTTTGTCCATAATCCTACTGAATACAATCAATATAAAAAGGCTAATAAGCCATTTTTCTTTGAGATAGGCCTACCACGCTCTTACTAGATAGACTGTAAAGTAATGAATGGATTGTATATTAATTTTAAATTTATTGTGATCTTATTGGTGAGTTTTTTTATCTTAGAATTATGATATATAATTTTCACATATCATATTTTACATTAACTTTACAGAATTATTGGTTTCATATGGATTATTAATTTTTTCACTAACAATATCATGTTCTACTATAATTTTATCCAGAAATAAATCAATTCGAGGACTCAATCTAAGAGTCGCGCGCGAAACTGGTTATTTTTTAGTATTAATTTTTAAGCATTAGTTTATAAGTAGCTTTTGAGTAGAATTAGTTTGATGTATAATTATAGATTATTTAATTATATATGCTTAAGTTTTTAAATAAATTGATAGTATATTTATTTATAATTTTGACTCTTACTTCGCCCTTTTTTATTTCTAAAAAAAAAATGTTTTTTCAAATTCTTTTCGTGGAATTTCTCAGTATAGTTTCAATACACAAAAAAATAATTTCTGTTAAGCACTCAAATAGTTTCAGCTTCAGCAGACTATGAGAACCCCATGCCGATAGCTCATTCGATATTTGTGTTATCTATTCCTTATACTATCAACATTGGTTTTTAAAGTGTATTTTCTGTAAAACTCGGCCTAAAGAATTTTCTCTTTTTTTGAGATCTTTCTTTTCTGTATCGTTTGAGATTTGATACGTCTCATTTAAATTATATAGCAATTTAAATTATATAGCAATAGGTGAACAGTTAACGATTAAAAATAAGTAGTTATTGCATCTTTTAATTATTCAGTTTAGAAATGTTGATCCATGGGCTATAAAAAAGTATTAGTATTGCGTGCGTGCGTGTGTGCGTTTGTATATAATATGATAGCACAAAGCGCAAAAACTTCGTTAAAAACTTTTTTTATTATCCGGAGGTTAGCGAATAGCGATAACTTTTTTTTGCCTAACAGCTCGCTCACGATAGAAGCAGAAGGGGAATTATTTATTCATCATATTAGGGTGAACGACGGCTGGAAACTCGTACGTCGACGCGTCAATATGCGCGCACACGCGCGCGCACACACACACACACACACACACACACACACACACATATAGGTATATGAACGCGGTGTATACAGCGTGTCAAGTAGATAATATTATAGAAATCGAAGACGAAAGAAAGGAAGGTCCGCACGACAGGAAAAGTTTTGCGTGAGGAACCACCACTGCCGCCGCCATCGCCTTCGCCACGCCCGTTCACTTTCTACGATAGTACTAGAAACAGCTCAGTCCCCTTCCTTCCTCATCGCCGGGTTTCCATCGCTGTCGTCCGTCCCGTCCTATCCTGGCTCTCCCTCCGCGTCCCACTCGCGGGCGCGTATGTCCGCCAATCTAGGCTAGCTCAGTGGGTCTAGGTCTAGGTTGGTTGCGACGTCACGCGCGCGTACAGTATGCACCGGCGGGCACCAGCGTGCAGTCGCGTGGTGCGCGCGTCTCGAGAGTGACGACGCAAAGTGCGTGCATACAACGGGTCGCGTTATATTTAGATCGCGGTGCGAATGCAAGCGTGAATTCGCATTCGGACGAACCCCCTTGTTCCCTCTCTTTCTTCTTCTTTCTTACCACGATAACGATTGATAACGATGAAATAAAAGTATACAGATTAAAAAAGGAATCGCTTCCCTCGCGGAGGACGGAAATGAATCATTTGAAATTGTCAACTACGTGACTGCAACTCGTGAAATCACAGATATATCAAGGAAGTTGCACCCGTCGTCGCATTCTGCAGATAATACATCGTCTTTATTCGATTCCGGAGATGGTTCAGATTATGTAACGTCACTGCGCTTAGTTTATGCATATCGGGAAGTTTAAAATTACGATTACATACAAAACAAATATCAACTTTCGCGCGATTAAATTAATAATCGAGAAATGATGAAAATGTATACAATGACTTTCAAAAGTTTCTTTTTTTTCTTGCTACAAGTCAATTTCGAAAATTTTTGATCTTCCAAAGGGATTCTTTTTATAATAATTGTGGGCTGATTCCGACTTCGAAGTTTGGTAGGCATGTGAACGGATATATGGGACAGTAGTGTATAATTTTTCGAAACAGGAAATGCAAACATAGTAGATAATGAATATCAGTGAAAAAGAGAGAGAGGAAAGGAAGTATCGAAGCAACGTACATGTACATATATGTCTAGCAATAAATTTAATTTCACTTTTTTCTTAACGAAAAAATTAATTGTCGATTAAATTACGATTTTAATTTTTACAATAAAGTATGATAAATCTAATAATGAATCAAGAAAAAAAAATAAAATTGTGAGAATTTTTAATCTTGAATTCGATACTTTTTGTGACCTTCTCTCTCTCTCTCTCTCTCTCTCTCTCTCAAAAATGATTTTTATTTGAACTTTTTAGGTATTAGGATAAGTTAAAGTACAGCTATTTTATTTTCAAAAAATAATTTTTACAAATTTATTCCTTCACGCAAAAAATGAATAAAAAGATAAAAAACATATTTGTGTTCACTCCAGAATGAAAATATTGCAAATATTATAAGATATTGTGAAATGTGATTATAAGGATTAGGATTATCATGTTTTTTTATTAATTTATTACTTATACAGTACGTTTGTATATATAGAAATATAAGTACTAGCAAAAAATATGTGAAACTCAAGAGATGCTTCAATCATTCTGAAGCGAACGAAAGTAAACGAGCAGATAGGAAGAAACCTACGCACGCTCTCTTCCTCTTTCCGCGATCTTCTGATCCTCACAGTGAACGAGCAGAAAATGTACAGCTTAGCGGGAAAGGGAGACCTTAAACACTGACGAACGGGAGTGAGTTGAAGCAATGAAGAAATAGGTGATTTCGCAAATATATTATACAATATTCGCTGCACCAAGAAAAAAACTTAATTCGAAAAATTTATTTCTATTTTTTCTTTTCGTCCACTCGAAATTAAAAAATCTATATTTTTCAAACGTGTAAAAATTATAAACTCGCCACAATTACTACACATATCTTAAAAAATTCTTTGAACAGTTCGAAGAATAGCAATTGACTGGATCATAGGGAAGAAAGATAAAGAGAGAGAGGAGAAAAAAGGAGGAAACCAGAAACATATATATATAATATCTAATAGTGTTCTTTAGTAGTGATCCACCACATATAAAGACGAGGAGATGCAAGACAAAAGTTAGTTAGACTTTCGTCATAAACGGAACGGAGCGAAGGGTACAATGACGGACGTACTTTATCGAACAAGAAGAAGGAGATGTGAAATAGGTGAGAAAGACAGACAGGGAGAATATGAGTCTAGGGCAAATGAAGGATAAAGAAGGTACGAAGTTCGCGTGCTAAGCGCACAAGATATACCAGCAAAACGAAGGAAGAGAGGAGGGAAGACAAAGAGAGCAAGCGAGAGTAGAAGTTCGAGGAAGACGTGGTTACGTCTTTTTCGATGAGTACGACGAGAACGGAAAACATCGGATGTGTCCGTTCACGCGCGTTCATAGAGAAGGGGACGGAAGGGTGTAGTAGTTGTTGGGCAGGGTGTAGGAAACGATCACCCCGCCGACGGAAGAGCGGAGAAGGGAAAGACACGACGATGCGCGATGTTGCAAGGCGACGGGGAAGAGTAGGACGAAGAAGCGAACGAAGAGGAGGCGAAGGAGGAGAAAAGGATATCGCGCCGTCGGGATGGAGGGGAGGAGGAAGAGAGGGGGTCAGACGGGGTGAATTGCCGACGACAAGGTCATCGTCTATACCTCGCTAGAACCGCCGATACATGCCTTCGGCGCACGGTACTCTAGCTGCATCGTTTCTCCCCCACCCCATCCCATCCCCTTCTCTCTCTCTCTCTCTCTCACTCTTCCGCACTCACGGCAAGTTGCGTATATGCGCGTGCATATGTGTGACCTATCCATGAGCTAGCATAATAGAAATAAAGAAAGTGACGCTCATCACGTATAGGCGAGTCGGGCGAATCAGAATTTCGAGGCCAGACAAATACGAACGAAAAAGGAAAAAGTCTCTACGTACATTGACGATCTAATTAATCCAAGAATAGTCACATGATTTTTTTTTAAATAAACAATATCACTTAGAGTACCTTATACTGCAATTAGAATCATTATTAACAGTTTAGGCTGTGTTCGAAAACGTTACCCGAATGCCTCCACATTATCCTTGTTGCTCACCCAAATTAAACAAAGATAGGATATACACTTAGATAACGTTTCCGAACACAATCATATTGTATCTCTCGTTTTCCGATTAATTAGTATTCAAGAACTTCACAATATTTGCATGGAAAGAATGATTTTGCTGAAGTATCTAAAAATTGATTGTTAAAGAAAAACTGATTGTTAAAGTGTTGAAACTTTTGGTAACATTAACTCATCATATTTGAAATTCCAATTATTTTGATGCCCAACAAAACAATTATTTTTAAATTTATATATTTCACATATATATTTTAGTAAAGCCGTTTTTTATGTCCATATGGATTTAATTACAAATTTCTAAAAAAAAAAGTAAATAAAAACTAAACAAATATTAAACACAATAAGAACACGTTAAGTAGTTTATATTATAGAGAGATATTTCTATTTAAAAAATTAATAAATAACGATAATTAATACAATGCTTTTTTATTGTAGGTTTTTAATGAAATTACGTATTTAAAGGTTCGTCAAAACCAGAGAGAGAGAGAGAGTGAGTCAAACAAATAATTATTTCCGGATTAAAAACGCGTTCTTCTACAGGATGTCATTTCGTTGCTTCTGGCACAGTGTAATATGTAGAAATTATTATTAAATTACATCGGCGGAAAATAAAAAAAATTCGCTTTACATAAACGTTTAAATGCGTTCGAGAAAAATGAATAAGTTCTTTATTTTATATTTAGATACAGTTTTACGTCAATCTGTTAGTCTTTAAAATAACGTTAGTTGTTCTACATATAATATTTACAATACAAGACATTGAATGCAATGCTACGTCCACCTTCGTCGATGCTAGAATTTAGCATTTGAATTCTGTTTATTTAGCGTCAGTTTCAGTGAACGTTGTCGGTGCACCACGCAGAAAAACCGCCGCGCCGCGCCGGTCGAAATTGAAAGTCGAAAGCGCGAAGAAATTTATTTCGGGCTCACGCGCTTCCTCCTCCGCCGAGAGCCGCGTTTAAATGTCCGAAGGAATCTATTTTCAGCGGCAGGAAACGCACTGCGAGATACGGACATTACGGACGTACGCGGAGTGTCAACGTGCGTATCAAAATGTGATTTTCAGGGTTCCCACAAAAAATGAATTTTGAAATTCCCTGGCTTTTTCTGGTTTTCCAGATGAGAATGAAGAATTTTCCCTGACTAATATAAAATATTGATTGTCGGACCTGATGTAAATTAGTTTTATTGAGGTTTTTAAAAAAAGAGAGGGACATTATGTGAACAGAAATAATTTAATTACGGCAAGGTTAAATAAGCGGCGTGTTGGGTAATTGTGATTCGAATAATCAAGGTTCTCTATGTATGTAAAGTTTAACGTTTAGAAACAGTAGTAGTAGGAAAATTAGCCTGTATTACTAAACACAACGAAAATCTAAAAGACAAAGTATAATAAAATCTTGTATAAATTCAGGTCAAAAAGAAGTATTGAAATAAGTATTGAAAAAAAGAATGCAATTAAAAGGTAACCAAATAAAAAGTGAATAAAATATAAATTTTAATCATTTTATTATAAATTTTAATTATTTTATAAATTACTACATTTGATAAAATATACATTTAATTGTAGCAAAGTCAATTAAATTTAAGTTTCGTATTAAACTATATGGAACAAAAAACAATATTCCGAAAAATTTCTAATTTATACATTAAAAAAAAAAGAACAAAAGCGCCATCTCGTAGTAAGGAATGATTTGTAAAGTGCGCAAGTTTTGAATGTACTTGACTATAAACCTTAGATATAATGTTTAAAAAATTATAACAACTATTTAGAATAAAAGCATTTTAAGAGAATTACGAGCAAAGTTCAAAATTCCAGATTCTTTTATATTTTTTGTAACATTTCCCGATTTCTCTGACCAATTTTAAATTCCTTGACTTTTTTCGATTTTCCAGAACCTTGGATTTTAAATCAAATCGTTTGAATTTTCTTATCAACTCCAATAATAAAAAGAAAAAAGAATCGCTGACAGTATAACGAAAGAATCGACAACTTCGAAAATCTCGCTGGGAAAACTTGCGTGGCACAGATAGATCGTTTACGTTGATTATGCGATAATTAACTTTTCTCGGTAAATTGTTTACTTTAATAGTCGCGGAATATGTGATGGTTCATAAATCGATGTAATAAAGAGACACGTTTACACAACTGTACGTGTTTACATAATCAACGGAGTGATTACAACAGTGCGGTAAACATCAGTGGCAGTAGCTCTCAGTATGAACATTGCTATATAGTTATTACTAAAATAAATAATCGCCTTTAATAACTTTTTATTGCCGCTAATCACTTCATTAGATATTGCGGTATCGTATTTATTACTGCGTAATTATTTCCGATCGACTTTGCACTTTAGAAGGCGCAAATAGATTTGTAAGTTCTCAGAATTAATGAAATTCTGAATACACATCTGTCACTCTTTAGAAACATTTAAGGATGTATGGAAGTCATAAAAAGCGATTAGAATTTGTTTCTATTTAAACATTCCTCATTTTCAATAATACATATTTTGAAATGTTTTCATTCTGATTTGAAAATTGTTAAATATTTTGTTAATCGAGCAATTTAACGTAACAGTGTAATTAAATTACTATTAATGTTGCTGACACCGCATTTAATTGTTAAGTTAGTAGTATTTTTTGTCTTTTTCTTTTACGTATGAACATGATTCTTTTCCTCTTCCTCTCTTTCTTTTTGCTGCTGTACTTATAATAGAACACAAGGAACATAAATCAATGAATACAGTTTCTTTTTTATCAAAACTACGTCCTGTTTATTAAAATCTCAATCTGCTATTATAAAGGTTAACATATTTGAAAGAAAAGTCACAAAAATATAAAATTAACATTTATTTTACTCACTTGTTCATAAAAGTGACATGGAACTCTCTTAAATAAAACAAAAGAACAGACAACTTAAAAATTTCGGTGTTCTTAGGCCTGATTGCACCAACGTGATTTCGATTTTAAGCGAAACTTAAACTGTCTCTGTCTCCCTTTCGACTTTAAAACGAGATAGATAGAGTTTTAAGTCTCGCTTAAAATCGAGAAGTGTTGGTGCAACCTTAGTAAAACATTTTAAATCTCTGCAAGTTTACGTTAGCTTTTTAACATAAAAGCTAAAATTTCAAATCCGTAAAGAAAACTTAAATACTGCAACATAAAAAATTGTACAAGCCTCTTAATCGAATGTTAATGATATCAGTGACGTTATTTCTTCATCAAAAGCACTTAGTTCATTAGTTTTCTCTGTCAAATGTTTTGCCTTCTTAGTCTTCAATTCTGAATTTTTGTAAACAAAGATCTTTTTTTAGCAATCTTTTCTAGTTCTTTCTCAGAGCGCTGCTTTTCCAATACTTTACAATACATATCCCTCGCATTTCGGTTAGATAAAATCATCTTTTTATCTATTGTAAGTTTAGTGAGACCACTAGCAGCCTTAAGACGATCGCAAACTTTTCTCTGAGATATTAGAGACCTATGATCAGATATGATCAGATATGATCATGATATGATATCTGAGACCATGACTCAGAATAAGGACTTTTTCACAAAAACATACAAATTCTGGAAATTATCCTGATCCTGAAGCAAGTTTCTCCAGAAATGATCAATTCTTTGATTTTATTGTGGTGCCATGATATAAACGAAACAGACACCGAGCTAAACAGATGTTTTAAATTTCTTTACAGCTATTTTATTCTTCCACACACACACACACACACACACAGAAAAGCTAAATCCCTGACTTTTTCCTGACTTTCCTGACTTGTAACAACCCTAATTCCGTATAAAAATGAATGAATTTCTATTTAACGATACACAATTTTATAGTTTAAATAATTTTTTTTCCTTTTATCTAAATTATTTTTTCAAAACATGTCAATTTTTGAATGTTTATAAAATAATTTTTTTTTTATCTAGATAGTCTCTCTCTAAATCGTCATCAAACCTAGTATATTACTTTCAAAAGTAGTAATATAGAAAATTCTATAATTTTTTTCATTTTGTTAAAAAATACGTACGATACATTCATAAACGGAGATACCACCGCAAAAGCGATATATATGATATATTGATTCTATTATTAGTTTCATGCAACAAGATAAAACTTTGGTATGCAATAATTTCGAATGTCTTGTTTTTCGGGAATTCCTACGACATTTGGAATAGTGTGGCCTCGTCTGGTCCTTGCACCCAGAATTATCGTCTTCGTTTACGATGACGTCGATAAATTTCGAAAATATCCACGATCACCACGAACCAAGTCGCAGCACGCGATCCGACGTGTTCCAATAGCTGTCGGCAAATGGAGGGAAACCTTGAAGAGGAGGCATTTAGTCAGTTTACGAATACGCTGTCTTCAACTTCCTCTCTCGGCAACATCCTTCAGTTGCCGATTATCTCTATCGCCGCGCATCTCCACCCCAAGAATAATTCCGTGCAAAAACAAGACTCTTCTTATTTACGCGGCAATTCGCGTACTTAACTCGAAGTTTGAACTTCATTCTCTATAATCATCAATATCTTCGCCGAATGTATAACAATAAGACTTTACAATATGTATATATACGCTTTATTATTCATTTCGAATAAATTGTATAAAAAGTACACACTAATAACTTGTGTTGGCTCATATTGGCTCATTTTGTTTATTTCTTTTGATTTATAACAATAAGCTTGTCCGTGCTGCTTGAAATTTTTGTACTTAAAATATAATAAACATACATAGGATATTCGGATGTTGAAAAGAGAGAAAGCAAAGATTCTAAATGCGAAAAGTGCAGGCAACGCGAACAGATCTAATGTAATTTTTGAATAAACAATTAAGCTACAAAAATATTGTGTATTCAAGGTATTACTGTAAATTCGATAATGTTTAATCGATTTATAGATTGGAATTAAACGTACACAGAAAAAAGTCTAGCAGCATTAATTATAATTCTGGTAGAAAATGCGAACAAAATTGAAATTTTATAATATATTTATAATCTATCATTATTCTAATCGAGATAAACAGATGTCTAATTACAATGATCAAAATTGTGGTTAGTACACAGTCTATTGGTTCGCCATTTCAACCAGAAGTTTTTCTTTCAGCGGTATAAAAGTCAGTTATAAATGATAATTATTCATAAAAAGTTCGATTCTTACAGCGTACCGAATATTTCGGAACAACAAAAAATGTTTACAGAATTTTTAAATAAATGAAACATTTCTTATGGTGTGTATTACGAAATCACTCACTCAGAAGTAGTACGCATCCCTGCCTATAGAAAGTTATGGCGAAGATACAACTCGTAAGTAAAACTCATCTAGAATAGAATAAAACCCACTTTACAATTACGTAAACGTAGTTGTTAGTTGTAATTATAAGAATTGACCAATCACAGTTGAATACAAATCCGACTATGATTGATGAATTTTTACAATGATGGTGACCACTCGCAACTACATTTACGCAATTATAAATCAGGCTCAAGAAGCGCGCAGATTCTTTTGATTATGAAGCAAGTTCTCAAAATTGGGGAATTTTGAATACATTTTAAAATAAAATTTTACTATCAAAAACATTTCTTTTACTTCCATCCTCCAAGATAAAATAGTAAAAGAAATGTTTTTATAAATAAAATTTTGTTTAAAGATGTATTCAGAAACCCCGGACCTGGAATTTCTACGAAAATTATAATTTTGCAGTATCTATATATTATATTATTATATGGAACATTCTCCAAATGAAATAGTCAACGATTATTTGAATATTGCTCTTACATTATAAAGATACATATTTCGAGATATTTCAGAATATCCTTGGAACATTATTTTGAGATTTTGGGAACATTTTTACGAATATTTCAGAAACGTATAGCGTTGCAACTAGGATAATCTTTTCGTGTGTGCCTCAAACAAGCGAACCCAATGGATAAACATTACGGACTGGAGGTGCAATTTTTACGTGGTGCTCATTCTTTTTTCATATAGAATAGAAGGAAATAAGTACGTTTGATTACGCGACGGATTGGTCGTAAAGAAAAGTTGCGAATGGAGGATCGCGTTAAATATGTCGCGAGAGCGGTTGAGAACCGTCTGATGCAACAGCGCTATGCATTTTTGCTGGCGGCAGTGATGGCGGTGGCGGTGGCGGTGGCATCGCGTGTGCATGTATATGTACACGCGGACGCGGGCGGCGGGGACGGCAAGTGCGCACACACGGAGAAGCACGCTCTGATAATATGTACACTACAAATACACTACACGTCGGTGCAGGGGCAGAGACCCAGGAAGGACGCGCTTCTCTGTCAGGCCAGAGCTCGCCAGCCTATGTACGCCTATATCTGTAAAACCGCGAGTGCGTTCTCCTCTTCCCTTCTCCCGTCTACAGGGTGATCCGGAAGACGGCACGAGCGGCCACGCACGCGAATTTTCTCCGTTTAAACTTTTTTGCACGTGCAAATCAACGGATTCTTTTCCCCTCTATGGTATTGGCTCGCATCGCGATCCGGCCGATATAAAATACGATTTTATTTTGCATCTTTCGTGCATGGATATATTAATGGTTTCATGTTTCGCAGATCAACGCGCGATGCTCTAATTAAAATTTCTGCTTCGTGTACTGGATGATCCTAAGAACGATGCGCGAATGATGATGTAGCCTTGAATTAAGTCTCTTAATGGGGTTTTTGTAAATAATAGACTCCTGAGTGAACGCAATGTTCTAATTAAAATTTCCCTCCTACAAGGTTATCTTTCATATATTTTGCACGCTTATATTAATAATTCTTATCTTAGATAAGTGTTTTCCAAGTAAGCGCAATATCCTAATTAGCATTTTTTTTTCTTTATCTACGAGACTGAATACCTCTCAAGTGAAAAATGCAATCTAAAATTACTTACAATTATATATAAGTTAGCATGTAATAATCCATTTTTCTCTACTGATCACTATAATAAACAGTTTTGTCTTTTATTTTAATTTGCTTAATGAGATTTATTGTCAACGTAATAATAATCGATATAATATATGCTGAATATGTAATAGACATCCGCATATATGTCTTTTCACGCGATATAGAAGTAATTTTTGCAAATGGTAATTGACTCGAAATTTATACGAGGGGCACAAATGCAAAGCGAATTCATGCCGAACTATTTAATTCCGTAACCTTCCTTGCACGGTATCGTAACGAATTCCACACCAAGGTTTAACTTCCTTATGAATATTCAACGGATGCTAGCGGCGCTATTTAAAGGAACTTTGCACTTATTATTGGATCGCGCGATATCAGTGCAAAATGGTCATAGCATCGAGCGAAACTTCGCCAAAGAGAAGCGGAGATTCGACGAGTCGTAAATTCGAAACTTTGGTGAAAGAAAGAAATTGAATCTAAAACAAAAATGATAAATAAAGAGATCACAATGTACTGACAAACCGACGAAAGTTATAAGTGGGCTAGTTTCCGATATTATTTCGGGTACTTGATTATTCGATTCATTAAAGGAAAAGTGCGCGCGTTGCGAGAAGATTTCTCTCGCAAGTAATGTTTCAATGAGAATTTTGTCTTAGATAATCGCGATACCAATGAAATTTAACAATAGTAACAATTAAATTTGATATTTTTTACTTCACTTTTGCTTGAAATTTATTCCATCATTGGATTGATAATAAAATTAATTCCAAGATATATCCAAGATATATTTTCCTTTCTTTTTTTTCTGTAACGTCGACAAAAGCACAAGTATATGTACCTATACTTGGTTCGCAGAAATCATCGTCGAGTCGAGCCGGGTCGCGTTTTAGCATAAAAATCGAAAGTTGTCCGGTGCATTCACACCGACAACACGTGACATTCTCGTGACTTGCTGATTAATGGTGTCCACGGACTCCGGAAGTACGAGTGGTATCGGATTCTTTATTGTAGGCCACGGCACGTTTCGCAAATTGCACGCGAGGCAGAAAATAACGGGTCGCCATATAAACGCTACGTCGATTTCGTGGCGGGCGAGATTCGCGCGCATGTCAACTCTTGTTCTCTTTTCTTTTTCCTAATCTAACAGATACCGCCTGAGGTTACACTTAAATTCAATAATCCATCTTGTAAGACAGATAGAGATCCTCCTACTCTTCTCTCATTACTTACTAAATATAAATTCATAATCTCTTATTTACGGTTGATTCAATTTCTTTCTTTCGCCAACTCGTTCGCCAAAGTTTAGAGTTTACGACTCGTCGAATCTCCGCTTCTCTTTGGCGAAGTTTCGCTCGATGCTTCGACCATTTCGCACTAATATCGTCGCGCGAACCAATAATAGATATAAGTGCAATTCACGTTTCGCCAGAGCGATCGACGTCATTTCGCGCGAGTATTTCCGAGAGAAAAGCCGGATTGTCGATAGGAAGTAGACCGTCGCGCCGCGCTGATGTGCTGCGCCCCTACCTAGTCGACCTAGACCTACACCAGACTCGGCCACGAAGCGTCTCATTTCTGCGCTTTTCCTCTCCTCGCGCGCGCGGTGAAACCGCGCATCTGTTTCGGCAAATAAATTCACCACTTTCACATCCGAGCGAACAGATGCGATATGCAGTAGCGCGATTCGTGCACTAGATTCGAAAAAGAAACTGCGAAGAAAAAGTTTACAAAGTAATGTTTTGCTATTAAAAAAAAAAAAGTATCAAAAGGAACATATCTTTCTTTTTACATAAAATAATGCAATTTTTATAAAAAGTGATAAATAAGCATAAAATATCTTTTTTTCTTGTTCTCTCGATACACGAATCAGTTAATTCTTCATTAAAGTAATAAATTTTCAGTATCCGCGATTTTCTTTTTCCAATAAAATACATACAGTGAGTGCAAAAGTATTCGTATAGAGAAAATGTGTTTTTATAAAAAGTTTATTTTTAAAACCAACGAAAAACAAGTCGTAACGGTCAAACTGGATCTTTTATTGTGTTTGATTTTCTATCTAATTGCGTGTGAATTTATATACATATACGTATGCACTACGTATGTAATAATAGATTTTTAATTCGATAGTATTAAAGGCTTAGGACGCTCGCATTAGGACGAAAAGCAAGAGGTCCGGGTTTGACTCTCAGCCGAGGTAATGTTTTACGCAATAGGAATTAATTATTTGCAAATTTTAATATATCATTCAACATTATGAAGATCAATCTAAGATACGCAAAGAGCATCAAAAATTATTTAATTGTCAGTCAATTTTACTTGTGATATTATTACGTAGTTTAATAGAGCTTGCGTCTGAAAACAATTCGGTGTGAAGTTAAAAATCTACATACGTAGTATACCATATAAGCTTGACCGTTGAACAACGTTGATTCAATGTCTAATTCGGTCTTTAAATACATTTTTTAATTTATAAATTTGTTAATTTATCAAAATGTAAGCATTATGATTCATAAAAATAAAATCGTTGTTCATATTTGTTTAATAATAAAGATCAAATGTTCATGAAAATTCAAACGGATGAAAACGTGACGCTATTGGTGTGACGTCACGATGTTGCTTCTTGTCTTCGCGCCTCCGGCTACATGACAGTTTTGCAAAGTGTTCCGTCGAATTATTGAAAAAATATCGTGTCAAATATGGCAAATATTCTAGAATCAGGTTTTATTAAAGCTGATTCAACAAATTTGCCTAAGGTTGACATATTTGGTGACTGAATTTATAAAGCAAAGTGTTTATAAAGCACAAGTTCTACCACTCGAAACCATAACTTGCTTGTTGCTTCTTCACGTGGGACTGTCACAAATACTTTACTGAGAGCATTTTTCGTGCTGTTTTTGCACAAAGGTATAAAACAGCATCGGTTAAAAAGTTTTAATCCAGTCAATTTGCTCATTTATATCTTGTTATGATATGTACGGTCCACAACAAATATCAACCGAATGTATTCATACAATACGTATTACGCGCTTTCGGCAGCATTCGGCAGGAACATCGTGACGTCATTTTCGAGTTTGGGCAATTCCGTCGCGTTTAAATAATCAGTCGTCCGATTGCGATTTGAAATTGCTATAACTTTATAAATATGGAGTATTATGCAAAAATAAAAAAATTATTAACAAATTTATATGTGCTCTATTGATTGATAATTAATGTTACTAAAATCGACTTAAAGACCGAACTGGAGGTCATTTCTTGCCGAGTAATTAACAATTTATTCATAAAAAATAAAATAAACTGTACGTTTCTCGAAATTATATTATACACAAATTATATTATACCGAGAGAAAAAAAAATGGTTGCAAGTATTATAATTTAACTATAATTTATAGTCATTTTTTGGGTCAATTATAAATTTAAAATTGTTTTAACAATATACCTTATAACTACTTCAACATCGAAATATGATCATTACAACTATGACATGCAAATTAGTTGTTCCTTACCATGTCTCTTAGTTACTATTACTATGTAAATAGTAGCAAATGTTAAGAAAATAGTTACATTCACTATAATGATAATTGCATTTATTACATACATAAAAATGATTATTTTTATTTACCATTCGTGCCTAACATGTTATAATATTAATAGTTCAAATTATCATAATTTATAGTAATAACAATTTTTCCATATTTGAGAGAACTATATATATGTACCAAAAGTTATTATTGTATTAATATTACATTAGAGAGAGAGAGAGAGAGAGAGAGAGAGAGAGAGAGGGAGGGAGAGAGAGAGTAATACTCTTAAAAAAGGATCTCCCAACGATAATTTTTTAATTATATTCAATTATAATCATAAATACCAAATACTTTTCTCTCAGTGTATTTACTAAAAAGATGTATAATGTTAATTATAAAAAATGCATCGTCTTAAAAATAAGCAAAAATTAAAAATTGTGTTGTTTGAATGCTCAAAAAGTATTCGTACGATCGAGATTTTTAACTAAATTTTCCTAAATTTGTCGATTCAGGAATACACACGAAGCTCGTTTGTTTATGTTAGAACAAAATGCATTCATTAAAATAAAATTGCTAATTAATATTTATGTTCTACAAATATCATAAAGCTTTTTTATAAAACAATTCCTTGTGCAAATACTTTTTGCTTTCGCTGTGCTTGTTTAGTCGTTATATCTGGTATCTTGACAAAAATACAGTAGAACCTCTTTATAGTCACATGTTCGGAACCACCAAATGTGACAATAAAGAGGTTATCTTAGCTCTGCTCCAAAGTAGGACCGTAAGTAGCCTTCTTAAGCATTGATATATGTAGCACTCACTGAGGCCGGTATTCATAATCAGTTCTTATATTCAAGAATGTCTTAAGTTCAGTCTTGAAGAGTTACGAACCAATCAGAGGGCCGCTTTAGCATCTTAAGACATTACTTAAGACAGTTTTGAAATAAGAACCGACTATGAATACCAGCCTGAGAGAAATGTTTTGATAACTATTTATTTTGTTGAGATGTGATTAACAAAAGATTTCTTACTTTAAGAAAGTTTTTGACACACAACTTGACAAGATAACATATTTTCTTGCCACATCTTTAATTTTTGATCCGGAAGCAATCTCCTCAATTATCTGTTGCTTATTATTGTACACTTTCTCTTCTGATTCATGTTTACACTTAAAAATAATTAAGCAACTAACAATTGTGCAAAATAATTGATATATAAGTGGTAGGTTATCCCCAAAGATTACAATTGAACACTAAAAATATGAACCTGAGTGTGTAGATAACTGCGCATTGTTTACTGCGCAAGCAGTTGTCAAGGAGACGCGTCACGTGGGTTACAAACATGTGCGGAGGTCAACTAAAAATTTAAGTATTTTGATGGTCCAATAAAATTAGTTTCAGATATCTGTATCTATATTGAGAAGGAAATATACTAAATTTTAATAGATATTTTATTGGACTAATGCCTACTAAATATTTACTTAGCAGTAAATAAATACTTAGTCAATAAGAAGAAATGATAGCCGAATCAATGATTACTGTATATCTTTATATTTAATAAATATTTAATTGGCACAATTTAAATAAATAGATTATTATTATTAAAGTTTAATATACTTTTTTAATGCAGTTAAATTTTTAGGTACTTTAGCGAAATCGTTCTTTCCGTAAGACATAAGTAATGAAATTGGGTTTGATATGCTAATAAATGTGTTGTTCCCGTAGTGTAATGTTTAAGGATTAAACATTAATTAAAAAGTCGATTAGAATCAAACGCATTGTATCGACATGACTATTTTCAACAAAGGAAGTCTGCTATCTCCAATCAGGAAGTGGATTCTATTGAAGCACAATTGCACGTACGCCAGAGCAGGCAGCGCCTAGTCGACCTAGACCTAGACCCACTCTAGCCTTAGAATCCACTCTGCATCACTCGTTTCGTTTCTTTATTTTTACTCACCGCGGCCTCTCGAGCGCATGTTACATAAGACTATGGCGCTCGATCCTTCCGAGACGCGACGCCGTTAACGCGGTCTCGCACATCCTCATGAAATTCTTCCCTCTTCGTTCGAATCGACAATTTTTCTTAACTTTGAAAAAATGTTCCCGCACATTTACTCCTCTCGAAATAAAAAGGGTAAACATTTCAAACTCCAACCAAGATATCGATATATCTATACTTACGTTCTATGTGTAAAGAACGTAAAGAAGAGTGTGCGTGCGTGTGTAAAATTTCTAATTACTTTTACGTTTTATTTCACGTTTATTTTTTCATCCCGAGATACAAATCTTGAAAATAAAAGAAAAAAGAAAATAGAAAAGATTACGTGATATGAAACAGTGATGTTACCGATAAGAATTTCTATTTCCTTCAGAAAATATAATGTATCAGTAAAAGTGCTGAAATACCAAAAATGCTAAAAATCCAACGAGAAGACTCTTAACAGAAGTATCGGTACACATATATTGACTAAAAACACTTTATGTGAACTCGCGTCATGTCTCAGACTCGCTTTCGTCGCTTAAAGACACTTGTTCTCAGATATCGGAATTGTAAAAGTAATCGATCTCGCTCGTAATAATAACGGCAATGTGCTTTTCCTGTTATTATCTTATTATCGGCCATCGATCGCTCATATCAAACAAGATTTCAATCGTGAAGGTAAACTGCGGCAGAAAAATACTTGGGTGGAAGCATCTCACGGTGACTGATAAGCTGTATCAATAGTTCTCTCTTCTTTTTGTCTCTTTTAATTTACATTGAATAATTGTGCAAGGAGGATTATATCATTCAATAATTTCGCATGATGAGGAATGTAACACCTAATATAAGTTATACATATTTTTTAGAATTTAATTATTTTTCCTTTCAAGTTAACAAAGATAAACTCGATCCTATTATATGATTGTACATCACATACGCGTCACGTGAATCTCCATGTGATACTAATATCTGATATAACGTGCTTTTCTAAACGTAAACATCGCAATACGGAAGATAATTTCGCGAAGATTACGTAAATCATGTTATTAAATCACCGTTTGATAAGCATTCGCGTAAATAGGAAGATAGAGTTGTATTTAGCGTATCAGTATTATCGTAAACTTTTGATGACTTTTTAGATATTAATATACACGGTTAGCAATTATTGGAAAATATCAGTGTGATAAATTATGCATATTTTAAAGAGGAATTCTGTAAAACACTGAAATATTACATAATTTATATTGATCGATCGATCAAAACAAGTATTAGCAAGATAAACATATTTTACAGTAATATTTTAATGAAGTAATCTCAAGAGAGTTATAACTTAGTTATACCAAATTATTTCAGTAGAAAATCATGCAAAATATCAATATATATATTTGTGTAATATGATACTTTTTACTTAATGATTTCTCGTATGGTATACGACGAAGAATTGCGAACAGAATTTCTTTTACGATCTCTTTGCCCGGTTCTTTCGTAAGCGCGGCTGTTATTTATCGCTGTCATTCTATTTTTTCCGTCAATTTCCCGCGGCGATTCCTCTTTTTTCCTTGTCCCCTCCAAAATCGTTACCCTTCCCATCCGCATCCCACGCGTTCGAAATTATGTTGTTATGGTGCGCGCGTCTGGTGAGCTTTTAAAAATATCTCAGTAATACTTGATCTAGGACAACCAGGACATTTCTGATCCCTCGATGGCGTGGTTCCTAAATACACTCATTTTCGTACACTCTCTTTCTCGGACGCGACCGCGAAAAAAATCTCACGTTTAAAGTCAAATTTCTTCATGCGTTACTTGTGTTATAGTCTCTTCTAATGCTAAGACAGGTTTAGCACATTATATGGTACTTATTATTTTTTCTTAATACGACCTAGAATTGTTACTTACATTCGAGTTACATTAGTAACTGCTAGCAAATTAACTACTTTACGCGATACTATATTTATCCTCACAGAAAGGATTTCTAATACGGAGAAAAAAAAAGTTCTTGACGTACTTTATCTTATCTCAACCCTGTACATAATAAAATAAAGGTTATTTTAAAATGAAATCAATAATTTGTATTCTACACCCTCGAATAAAATAAGATCGACATTTTTTCTTGAAATAAGTCCAACACGTATAAATTTAGAAACTTATATATTCTTACATTTAGAATAAGTCTATCCAGTTACATACGCGATGCTACAATATCAAAGCAGCAAAGCTCTCGTGGTGTAGCGCGTTAGGTAAGAAAGACACGCGGAACGTTCGAGTTCCGACTGCTCAGTTTTTCGAAAAAATATAAATAAAATTCCTTTCGCAGGAATAAAATAAGAATGTTTAAATGAAGAATACTGTGTCGAATTTAAATTTTTCTATTAAGAAAATTAATGTGTGTGCGTGCGGTAACATCAAGAATACTTTATTCGAAAGTTTCGAATTTTTCATTTATGATTAAAATATTCTACTCTGAAAAATAAATATAATTGGCTCCATGTCAATCTTATTTTATTCTAGATCTTGGAGTAACAGCATTGAATATAGAAATATATTTTCTGTGAGTGTAGTAACAGTTACAAAGCTGCTGAATGAATGACAATTGCTTCAATTGGAATAAAATGTCAATCGGAATAAATAAAAGACAAAAATATTTTGATGGATCCGCTTCTCGATAATCAAGATGGTACTGTATTCCATAGGTTGCTTGGTTGTCAATCGTTAACTTTCAAAATGTAATTGATATTCGCATGAAAATCAGGTTTACCCTTGACACAATACACGTATAAATGAATGACAAATCGAAGGAAGAAAGGTAAAAATAAAAAATAGTAACATCTCGTAACCATCTTAAATTTGTTAAGTAACCTGTACCTTTTTAAATGTCGTTTTTCTGATTACAATAGAAATTTTATTATTCTTTCGACTATTCTTTATTCGTATTTTTTTAGCAGCCATATAATTGATTCATAAAAAATTAGAAAGATCCATATTTATAGAAATTTATATTTTTCGCGATTTTTGAACGGACACGAGGAAGTTGGGCAATTTAGCATGAAAAATCAAATCGTCTTTGAATTTAACATTGTATACGTATCGCTATTCGAAACCTTGTAACACTTTCGCCCTGACGAGTCGTCAGCGTGAAAATTTGTGCCACGCCGCGCTGGTTTGCCAACGCAGCTCGCGCGCATCACTTTCGTTCCCGGCATGCCTAAAGGGTCTTTCACACGTTCCTCGAGGCGCTAATGCGGACGACGAATCGCAGCTCGATGATGATCCGGCCGAAAATAGCGGAGTGCTATTCTATTCTTTCCCCGAGTCGCTATTCCGGTAGTGTACACGGCGTGTAAGAGCGTCTATATAACGCGGTCGACCGCGGATAGGCAAACAGTTTGCTCGATAAACACATCCCTGATTATTTTCCACTTTGCGAACGAAGCGTTTATCGATCAATTAACTCGCCGAATAAGCCGAATTTAACAAGCATATCATTGATATTTAACAATATCCGGCGAATGATTATAGAAAGCGTTTTGCTTTTTCCTTGTGACAAACGCAAAGCTCTTAAACTGATGAAAATAAGAAAATGGAAAGTGCGGCTTCGTATGTGACACCCTGTAGACAAAGTTATGTATTATATATACGGTCACTCTTATGGCGAGTTGCGCAATGTTTGCGCGGTACAGTGATCTAGATAAAAGAGGCCGATGGCCAATTGGCTCCGGCGAAATCGCGGAAAATCGCTCGATGTAGTTTTGGCAGCACGCGAATTCTCGCGAATGTACTCGCAACAAAGTTGCATGAGGCGAGAGAGATCCATTAGCCCAACTAGAGTTTCACGAAACTACGGTTTATTGAACCGTAATATCTCTAGTTATACAATATATATAATATCTCTCTCATGAATAAGACGTATAAAACTTCTCATAGTATTATTAATTGTATTTCTGCACAGATAAAACTCAGTATGTGATCATGATAGTTAATTAAACATCAGTTTGCAACCAGAATGCAAATTAAGTCCAAGTAAAAATTAAAAGATGAATTTACAGTGTATTCATTACTTCTTTTTAAAAATTTCTCACCAAATATTTTGATAATCAAACTGGAAATCGATACTTTATTCTTGATGAGAATTTAAGAAATCTGTCAAAAGTAACTGAGCTAACCTAAATAAAAAAAAGATATATGATATATATTAATGTGTAGGTAAGTTGTAAAGTTAACAAGCGCATGAGAGAGATTTTGTTGATTCCATCAGAATTTAATTTTTTTCAAAATTATTAACTTCTCAATTTCAGCTTGGATGAGGAGACAATTGCTAAAAAAATTCTCTTATGGAAAATACTACTTTATTACACGTAATTTTGTATACACATCCGGTATCGAATCGCATGACCCTTGACAGGTTGAATTTTTTCTCGTTCGCGGACTGTTGTGCCTACCGCAATGAGAACACGGCCGTGCCTTTCGGACGAGGTTCTTAGGAAGGGAGACCTGACGACGTTACCAAATCGCTATGGCGTAACATTTTGCTTATTCACGTTCGATTATACAATCTGGCACACTTTTACTCGGAGTGCGGCGCGGCAGTTCGTCGAGCGTGCTTGGGTATAGGCGCAGTGTCGTTACAGCATTTTTATCCCTTACTTTCCAAATGTTTTACAGATGATAGCGTTCTTTTTTCATTAAAAAAAAAAAACGAAAGAGAGTAAGAAAAAAACATTTTCATACGCTTACGTACCTATTTTCTCTCTTATCTTAAATAAATATTTACTAGTATCTTATCTATAATAAAGTTGAAAAGAACGATTTTACTGAAGTATCTAAACATATAGCTAGATACTTCATATCTAGATGAAGATAGAATTGAAAATGATTATGTTGGATGAAAATAATTTTTATAAATTTTTATAATTATAAATTTCATTATAAAAATAATTATGTAGAATATTTAAGAGCGCTGCCGATAATGCTATACAAAAAAAATTTCAACATTCTAGTAATTAGTTTAAGCATCCTACATATCAAATTATTTTAGTGGTACGAACAAAATTATTTTCAGATCTGTATCTAGCTAGATTTTTAAATAACTTTATTTCAGTGAAAAAATTGTTTTTTCTTTAATAAAATTAAACTATTTTCAGAAACATTTGATTTTTATCTCAATTTATATCTATATTTCAATCGGGAAAGCACAATAACGCTAAATTTCATGCAAATATTAAAATTATGATCAAGCTCGCGTTTCCACGGCATTTCTTGCAAAATTTTACGGGCTAACCGTAAAATTATAATATTATCGACATACGCGAGCAAACTCATTCTGAGTTACGGAAATTTTCATTAAGGCGATGTCTTAATATCATATTTCGAGTGGCCGCAATTTACGGTCGAGTAAACGACGATCATTACCTACTCCAATGAAAATGGTCGGGCGTGTTGTAAAAACGAGGTTAAAGATGTAGTCTCGCGCACTAGCTCGCGGGATATTTTCAATTAAAGAAAGTTCGATCTCATTGTCGACAACGTAGCAGTGGGAATTGTGGCCTGCGATGATAATAAAACGCAACGAACGTTGCCGCTTCCGCTCGACGTGCACATGTCCGCCTATACCTAGTCTTTCTTCTATTTTCTTTTCGCTACGATAATTGATACTCCACGCTCGCACGCAGAGAATTTCACCGCGATTGTACACCGAAGCGCTTTTCACCTCGAACCGAGGCCCGTCAAGAAATCAACCTTGGCGCCGCGCCGCGCCGCGCCGCGCCGCGCCGCGCCGTGCCGCACCGAGAACGCGACTGTCTTTGCGGCGCGGCGCCAGGTGCGCTCATTGAAGATCAGCTGCCGATCCCGCGTCGTACTCGCTTTTAATGGCGATAAAGAAGAGATCCATGCTGCAAGATCGCAGTCGAGAAATTTCCTGACTCGTCGATTGCGTTCTGATTAATTTATATATTTTGCGCGACTGACCCACATCGTCTACGTCTAATTAATTCCTGCGACAAGTTGGACTAAAATACCTACACCCCTGACGTCGGTGAATCGGTAAAAACCAAACGCCATGCACAAGTATCCGCAATTCACAAAATGTTTATTTCGCGACGTCCCCAATTTGAGGATCACTGACATGCTTAATCTTAGAGCGCAACCTCTTTCAAAACCTCATTAGAGTAGGCTAAATTTTTATGTTTAGAATTGAGTCTCTTTAGAATTGAGGATTACGCTTACTTTCAACATCAAAAATCTACTTTTAAATTGCGACAGCAATTCTACAGACATTTGTGATTTTTGTACTTTGCTTCAGATGACTTGTCGAATTTGAATGAGCTAAATTCGAAAGATATACTAGGAAAAAATGTTTAGCGTTTGTGAGTATAATTGCATAATAAAATATAAAATAATTACAGGAAAAAGCTCCATTTTTATAATTACTATAATGTTAGTGATAATTGATATAATAGTAATTATATGCACTTATATTTCTACTTATTAGATATAATTATACTTTTAGTTTTACTTAAAAAATAGTTGGCACAAAAATAACTATGTATATAAGTTAAAGTTTAATTATGCATGAAAAGAATTGCTAAAGTAACTAAAAATTTAATTGGATACAGATCCAAAAATAATTTGGTTGACCCAAAATATCAAAATAATTAAACAGAACGCTTAAACGTTGATGACATTGTCGCATATAGTTCCAATGCTTTTTAACATTCTAACAACAAGTTTAAGCGTCTTATATAATTAGTATTGTAATGGTCCAAACAAAATTACTTTCAGATCTACCAATCTAGTTAAATTTTTAGATACTTTAGTAAAATTATTGTTTCGTGTAATAATTACAATAACTATATTTATTAGTTTAATGTACAAGTAAATATAAATCAATCTTCTTAGCCAAAATTTTGAGTGGGCCTTACTTTGACAGAATTTTAATTTGAAAAGTTTGAAAATAGTTGATAATTAACAAAAGAATTTTTACATTGTCTAAAAGAAATTTATGATAAAAAGAATATCTATTATTTCTCTACGGAGATAGTAAGTATCGAAGGAGAAAACTGCGTGTCAGTCTGTCAAGATGCGAGAGTGTAGACGGAAATGCTTCGGTGGCAGGAAACGAATCTGGGCCGTCGAATCGGAGAACGGCAAGTAGGTCACGAGAACGAGACGAGTCGCGCTCCGGAGGTGTCGACGTCGTCGTTGACAACGACAGCGACTGCAACGACGACGACGACGACGACGACGATGCTCGTGAGATTGCTTTTTTCCACCTTCTCCGCGGCAACAGGCGAATCCTTTCACTTGGCATCTTGGTCGCGTCGAAGGAAGTCCTTCTCTAGTCTTAGACGCTTCCTGCCTTCACACGACGCTCGACGAGAAACTCGACCCAACTTCTTCTGTCCCGTGACAGCATCGTCTTTGAAATCGCGGATTTACGTTCTAATTCCTTTATCACTTTCTCGTCTACTAGATTAAAACTGTAAAGTATTGATGTTTTATATATAGTCGTATTTATGGCTATTTAAACAATAAATACAATATTTATTGATGTCTCATTTCATACAATATGAGAAAACAATATAAAGTCTTCCTTTATTATTCCATTATGGCAGAAAGTGAAATAAAAGTGTCAGCGATTTAACATCTCCTAAATAGCGCAATTGATATGTGAAAATTTATCCACTTGTTTTAAAAATAAAAAAAAAGTAAAAATATTTAAGTCATCTCAGCGAAGTAATCAATATTTGTCTATATCTTACTCGTGATAATTTTATTTCGAATTATAGTATTCTATAGGGTCACAGATGTAACAATAAAAATGTCACTCCTATGTTTTTATTTTACATATATCTTCAAATTTTTCACAATTTGTTTTATCATACTTCAAAAATATACATCTTTTCTTTCATTAATTTTGGCAATGCAATATTTTTTTATTTTCGATTCCGCGCGTGCATTATGTATATAAATATACACGGAAAGATAAACTCTCGCGACTATAAATTTATCTATCTCACTATTCGTGAAAAGTGATAGGAAAACACGATATACATAGTATACATAGATATCACTAAATCACAAGGCCTCTTCATGTTGCTTGCACTTCTTGTGCACTCAGAATCTTAACTTTCTCACTTTCCAATAACTGAGTACCTTTTTATCTTGCTTATCTCATTTTAAATAGAAAAACTTTTAGCGACTTTAAGCAGCACGAATAAATCTGTAGACTCGATCGTAAAAGATCGATCGATTGCATGCGTAGTTATTCGTCAAAGGTGAAAATAGTCTGCGTTTGGTTGGTCGACGGCAATCGAATCGATATCTACGAAGTCGAAATAAACTGTACGGGTTACCGCGTCGCATTACGTCATGACGATCCAGATGCCACCGCGAGATATCGAAATCACTGTTTCATCGAGTATTCATCCTCCTCCGTTCCCCGCGCTTTCCTATCTCTTCCTCTTGCCGACCGCCGCGCCGATCGATCGTATGATGAGAACAGAGATACATTACTATCGTCGAAATTGCCGATAAGTAAACGAGGTCAAAGAAAAGGCCCTCATTGCAAGTCTAGCATGAAATCCGAGTCGGCAGATTGCTATCCGGTTCCTCTGAAGTAAAGGGTAAAATTTCGAAATCTCAGTTTGCTGTTTCTCTCGATCGATTTTTTTCTTTAATTTTCATATTTTCACAACGCCGGAATTTTAATCGTCCACACATTAACCAAGCATGATCTGTTATTATCCGCTTATTGTTCGAATTCGTCGAGGATTCTCGGGGAGATTTTCCCAGCAAAGTTCGCTAATTCCGCCAATTACGTCGTTGTAATAAATTAGAGTTTGAGAACTTACGTGAGGATGGCTGACGGTAATGCAAGTGATGCTGGAGACCCTGCGCTTGATGATGATGGTGGTGATGGGGCGGTCCCATCGTCGGACCCATAGTATGGTTGTTATGCTGATGGTGTGGCGAACTCCCCCGATGTGGATGATACTGAGAGGTGATAGGATGCTGATGAGGATGATAGGTGGGCGACAGGAAGCTTGCCGTCGACCCCGGATACACACCAGGGCTATGGCAGGCCGATCTGCCGAGTGCTGCTATCAATAAGAGGCGCTCAATAAAGAAGAGAGTATAATATTTCGAAAATGTACAATATTTTTTTCAAATTCCTTCTTTTCGGAACTTTCAAGTTAATCCCAATCCATCAATCTTACTCTAAATACTCTAAAACAATCTATCATGTACAAAAGTATTTTTACGTTAAATCATATATTTCTTTGAAATATTTAGTATTTACAATTAAAAACAAAAATTACAAGTATAGAAAATGCAAATAAAAGCGAACATTTATAAATCTACATAAATTCAATATTATTAAGCTATATTACATATATACTATTACATATTATTGTATGTATACTATTACATACTATTACAAGCAAAATCTTTCGATCAAAAATTAAATTCTCTCTTTGTCATATTTGATTCAGAATCTAGATAATATTACAATAACGATTAAATTTTCCGTATAGATAAACAAATACGTCTATATATTACTTAAAAATTGTTTATTTTTTGTAATTAAATTTATAACGGGTTGTCTCCAAAAATAATTAAAATTTATATGGTGTTAGAAAGATTTAATACTGTAAATATTATACACATGTGTGTGTGTGTGTGTGTGTGTGTGTGTGTGTGTGTGTGTGTAAATTTAATATCGCTTATGGTGAACTTAATCTCCTTGAAAGAGAATTGCTCAATTAACAAAATTAATTTGTAAAAATTGGGTGAATCTTAGTTATCTCTTTAATTGTTATATATATATTGATAAATATATTTCTTAATCAAAAATTTTTCAAATTTACAAACTTGGCGAAAGAAGAAAAATAAAGAATTTTTCGTGAAAGTATTAATCATTATTAAAATTTTTTTTTGTTTAACATTTCAGACTTTTCTTTCATTTCGTTCACACATGTTAAATGCGTGAATGCGCAAAATAAATAAAGATCGAGCTCACCTGACGACAAATGGGAGTGATGGGACGCCAGACTCGGCTGAAGGGACGAATTAGGATTGAGTCTTGCTTTCAGTAAGAGATTCGCGTCCTCGTTGCCACCGGAGGACGTGCTGGACTCGACGTCGCTGACTCCGCTGTCCGCTGGGCTTGCTGGCAGTGATCCGCTTCCTGCTCCCAACCATGAAACAAAGGGAGGAGACGCGTCCTCTGTGATAAATAGCCGGCGGAGTTTACGGCTAGCGATAAGACGCGACACCGTCAATTAATCTCGCGCGATTTCGTTTCGTACGGAACAACACGATAATAAAATAGAAGGCACTCGAGAGGATTGCACAGAGAGAGAGAGAGAGAGAGAGAGAGAGAGTAAATTGCGTCAACCTCTGCGAAAATTATTATTTCGTTGGAAAAGAAAACACACCTAGAACAATAACTTTACGTAAAGTTACAAGAGTAACGCTGGGACATGTCTCTTTTTTTCGCATTTTATTTCTAATGATATAAAAGTTATTTACATAAACAGTCGCTACACTTTTACTTTTACCATTTGTATATAAAACTACTATACTTCTTAGTACATTTTAAATAATATCTTTTTATCATCTATCTTTGTTAGCCTTCACAAAACGGGAAAGTCGCTATACGATGGCGTTGAAACAATATCACATTTTGAGGTGAAAAATATAATGAAATAATGAATTATAGTAAATTTTACTCAAGGGGCAAAATTGCAAAATTAGAAACAAACTTTAATCCATCTAAAGATTAATGGAATAAAATTATAAATAAAATTACAATAGTTATAATTTCTTATTTAGACCATGACATTTCAAACGCCGATGAGAATAAGCCATTTACGGTCAAGCTGAATATTGAATGCTTCTATTATAATGTTCGTGTGAATTTATATACTACGATGTAGATCCCTAAATGCGCACCAAAATTTTTTCAGACTTACAACTAATGAACTACCACAGTACTACCACGAGTTAAATTAACAATTTTTTATGCTCATTAGTTTACGTTGTAAGTCTGAAAAAATTTCGGCGCGCATTTAGAGATCTACATCGTAGTATATAAAAATTCACACGAAAATTCTAATAGAAGCATTTAACATCCAGTTTGACCGAAAATGGCTTATTCTCATCGGTATATTAGTTATAATTTCATTTTTACGATGCTTTCTACCGACTAACAATAAGTCATTCAGTGTTTCGTTACGACTTGTACTTATATTAAAATTATTCTCCATTTTTTTTATACTCTCTTTTAAAACAGCATGTATCCGATACAATTCCTCGCTTCTGACGTCACTGGCATATATCATACATAGCCGAAGCAACCACCGTATCGGTTTAAACATCCGATAAATACTTTATACCAAGTATACGTCGCAATTATCGAATCGCCGTTTCGCTTTCTGCTACATATTACGCGAACGTGATAAATTAGCCATCGACCGATTCGGCTGTTTGCCAGGCCCTAAATTAAAGCCACGTACACGTCGCTTTCGTCTACCGCTTTAAACAAATTAAGTGTCCCATCGAGGTGGTTCAGCAGCTCTCGTTCTCCCGCTCATTCGGCTTTATCGAGCGTCGCCGAGCCATGCCGTGCCGAACGTGTTTTCGCGCGCGCCGTCAATTAAAGGCATCTTTATGCAACGAGCGAAGGTCATCCGGTCATTGGGTATGCATATCGCTCGCTCTTCCCACGGTACCTCTCCCTCCCTCCCTCCCTCCCTCCCTCTCATCCCTCTCTCTCTCTCTCTCGCGGCGCGGCTGCTAACCGTCTCGACCGAGTCCCAAAGGGTTCCACACGAGAGTCATTGCTCTCTTTCTCTCCTGTCCTATCTCGCCTTTTCTCTCTTTCTTTTTATCGTCATCGTTATCGTCGTCCATCTCGTCGTCGTATTACGCAAGGCGATCGTGCAAAACTGCCGCAAGCCGATAGCCGCGAATCTTACCGATCGACCAGCGCTGCTTTATGCAACGATCGAGTCCAAGTATTTTAAGAACAGTCTTACGCCCGAATTCCTGCCGAATATGCCACGGTCAGTTCGTTACCAGTGGCGAGATTTTTACCGTTGCGTAACGCAACTTTGTGAAATCGACATTGATCCACAATTCCAACTTACGAACGCGGAAATTTGGCTTACGTCGTTATTACGCGACACCTGCGTCTTATTACGATTTACGATCATTCTTGAGAAATCGCCCTAAAAAAGTTTTTTTTTTTTTACTTTCTCTTCTTGTAATTGCTGTCGTGTTTGATTATATTAGTTTACAGCAAAAAATTACTTTGGACCGGATTACGTGTATCTTATAGATTTTTGGATGCTCAAAATGATGCCGCAAGCAAACAAATTCTAGCACATCAGATTTCCAAGATAATTGAGGTTTAATACTTAAATGATGGTTTTTTGCGATATTTGACATTTTTTTTATAAACAAGATTAACGTTATCTTGAAATTTCGATCAGGAGTCATAAATGTGTTGATCATTCCCTATGTAAATGCATTTCTTTTTCTTTCAATATCTTATTTTTTAGCCATATTGTGAACGATTAAAGATAGGAACTATTTCGAGTTTTGACCATTTCAATTTGAATTGAAAATTTGACCATTTTGATAGCTGTATCTTAATACTTTTGTGTACAGAATGATAAGACTGATCCATTGGTGTAATGAAAATACATAGTTGCTTTCAAAAAAAATGCAATTTGTAATATGCAACTATACATATCGTTCATTAAACAACTCTCTCTTCCTCCCCCCCCCCCCCCCACTCTCTCTATGTGTGTGTATGCGCGTTGTTTGAAGTGATTTTAACGTTACCCATCTTGTACCACGCGGAGGTATCACTTCAGCATCTTTAATCCTTAACATAACATGGCTTAGAAGGTATTAAAATAAAAAAAATGCATTTTATAGGGGATGAACAATATATTCATGATTTCTCGAAATTTCAAGATAACGTTAACCTTTTTTTACTTGCGGCATCGTTTTCAGCATCCAAAAATCTATAAGACACACGTAGTCCGATCCAAAGTGATTGAAAAAAAAATTTTTGTTAGTGTTACACTGTAAAAAATAAAATGTTAATTTTAACTCAAAGACGTTGAGTGGATGTTCTGAGACACGCAAAAATGTTAACATTAACACAATAATGTTGATTTTAACATTTTTGCGTGTCTCAGAAAATCCACTCAACGTCTTTGAATTAAAATTACCATTTTATTTTTTACAGTGTATTGTTCAATTAGCACTACGATGCAATTATACTAGGCAAAACGTCCAAGTGCATCAAACTGCAGTTATCACTTCGGTAACGATCTATGTATAAGAGCCATTGTGATTCAATTAATGAAAATTGATATCTTATTTTATCCGGAAAATGTCAATCTCGTTCGTGGTCATTACGTCTCTGTTAATATCTCATAATACAACATATCTATGAAATTAGCATTATTTAACATATCACGTATTTCAAGAGAGAATGTCTAACAAAAGCTTACAAACGATTAAATTAATGTAGAAGTCAGATAAAGAAACATAAATACGATTTTGATGTATGTCCTTCTCGTAATTATTATAAAATTGATTTTTTTTTTAAATAACTTGCTTTAATTGAAGATACAATATTGCGGTTACAACGGACAAATGTCAACAAACATTTTAAACTTTTTTACGATATATTTATTTTACTTTCTTTCTTTTTCTATTATACTTTAATACTTCATATCTTAATATTATTATTTTAATGCTATATTTTTTTATTATTTTATCACCTTATATATATGTAAGTATATATATTATAAAATGATAAAATAATCCTTCTATTAAAAATTCTTATTGACATGAAATATTATATTTATCTGTCCTTCTACTTTATTTCTATTTTTTGACTTTAGATACTTCTCTTTCTTCATTATGCATATAAATATTAAATTCCACTAAAAATATATTAACACACAATTTTCAGATTTCCTTATTTTCCTTTTCTATCTGATACATATTGTTCTCCCACTTCAAAATTGACACAACTAAAAAAAAATTAAGTTTTTCAAACAAGGATAAAAAGTATTTTTTTTTTTTTTTTTTTTACTAAAATTATTGACTATAATCAAATAATATCGACAAAAAGATGTATTCTTAGAAACATCATTGAATGTGGTTTTCATTTTACAACCCTTTTGAGTTGTGTGACGATTTTGATATCTTACAAAATTACAACAAATCCGAAATAATTCATCAAAAGTGACATAACTTACAATATCGGTTGAAATTTCTGACTAAATTCAAAATAAACCAATTTCTTCTTCAAACTTGGAACAACAAAACTGCCCTGATAGCAAAACCGACTACAAAACCGTAGCCATCTGCGTCCGCATTTGGCTATGGATTTGGCGACAACATTTGCTGACAGTGACATGTTTTGCAGCAGATTGGTTGCAAAAACCGAGCAGAGTTTGTTGACAATTTCTGATTGCAGAAAGGCAACAAATTGTAGACAGAGTCTGCGTATTACCAAATATTGTCAGCAGACTCTGGTCGGTTTTTGCTACCAATCTGCTGTCAGATCATGTCGGCAGACTCTGCTCGGTTTTTGTCACCAATCTGCTGCAAAACATGTCAGCAAATGTTGTCGCCAAATCCATAGCCAAATGCGGACGCAGATGGCTACGGTTTTGTAGTCAAGATCTGATCGAGTTTGCCGCCAATTTGCGCGCAAATTGGCATCATTTTGCTATCAGGGTAATAAACTGCTGCCAAACTGCTGTCAACGTCTGCTGACATGTTTTTGTCAGCAGACGTTGACAGCATGTCAGCAGATTGGTAGGAAAAACCGAACAGAGTTTGCTGACAATACAGACTCTGTCTACAATTTGTTGCCAATTTGCAATCGAACATTGTCAGCAGGTTCTGCTCCAAATCTGTTTCCGCAGGTTTTGCTATCAGGATGTCTTAACTCTAATAATGTTTTCGATTGTAGTGGGTTTCAACTCAAGTCGATTAACACATGAAATGTTACCATGATCCCGTCAAATCAAAGGTCAAAATAGAATCTGTGATGTTGTTAATCTGATTGAAAACGCTATAAATGTATTTTTGTAAAAGATTTCTTTTTATTTACAAAAAAGCAGCACGCAAAATGTGTTATTTTTGTGGCTAAGTATTACAATTCTTTGAAAATTTGCAGCACGATGCCGAGTATGTATTTGGTGGATAAACTAAAGTTAAAGTTATTAATTCACTTTTGACAATTGATAAAGTAATCTTTACTTAACTCATTCAAGGTAATAACTCGAAAACTACATTTTCCTAGTTGCGTCATTTATAAAATAAAAGAACGATATGTTTTATTCTAAAAATCTCATATTACAAAACTAAAAAAAAAAAAAACTTAAAATTGTTATCGAAGTGTCACATTAGCTAATCTATTGCCAAAAATTATTAAAGACTATGACCCTCAATCAAATCTCAACAGCATCTTTATAAAGCCTCGTTGATATGTCTTTCAAGGCTTTACCTGGCGTACTCGTCGTGGCGATAGCGGCAGTGGTATAAGGCGGTTGGCCGATCTGTGCGTGACCGACTAAGTGGCGGCCATATCCGTTTTGCAGCCCTAGGCTATGCTGCTGGGGATGCTGAGAGAGGATACCGTGGAGTAGACGGGTCCCTGTGCTACTGGTAGTCGTCGCGCTGGTGGAACCCGGCTCCACTTTTACACTTGCGAGGCTAAGCTGTTCTTTCTCACTCGGATCGTGCGGTTGGACTTCTCTGGTATCCACTGTAACAAAGATAACAAGAAGCATCGTTTAGATAAATGATATTAATCTTGCTTAGCTTGATATTATACAAAAATATTAGACAAATTATATTGTGAGTGAATGATAAAAGAAATAAAATGTCGAAAATTGTGTAATAGAGATAGGAATAAGAAGCAAACTAATTTTTCTAAACTTTCAGGTCAAGCAATAAATATAAGGAAACAAAATTGCGTGTGTTTTTTTTATTAGGTGCATTAAAAAATATAAAAAAATAGAATATTAGAAATTAGTGCGAATATAAAAACAAAGTTGATACACGTGTATTTCAAAGTTGAAAATCATTTTTTAACTTATACTGAAATTGCAAATAAATTTATTAAACAAAGTCCTTACTTTATCCTTACGTTTCTAATTTTTCTACTCTCTCGTCCTAGTTTAATCTGTTTATCAAATATATTGATACATTACAAAGAATTTCAAACGATAATTTTACTTGACATTCACCGTATAGTGGAATGCGTCAGATAGTATCCTATATAATAAAAAATAATGCTAATAACGAATTGTTGTTACTTTAGAAATTAATACAATATAGTGTGCGTTTTCATTCGCTTGCCACCAGTACATTCATGCAAGCGTGAATTATATAGACTTTGTCGTAGAATAAAACATCGATTTCTCATTAATGAAAAATAACGTTCCGAGATAAGTCACTTGTTATGATTCGTATTGCACTACGCGTTGTTCAATCATTAATTGCTGAATTCAGTTCATCCGTCAGAACAGAAGATAAACATACATATCTTCTCCCCGGTATAATTATACGTTTAATTAAACGTAGTCATAGGCGGATAAATATTCTCACAAGGAGAGGAACGACAGAAGGAGAAGGGAAAAAAAGTCGTGGCTCGGGAGGCGTTCTCGAGGAACTCGCGTTGGCTGCCGAGAGGAAGTGAAAGCCGAAGTCTCTCCTTGACCCACTGCAACGTTTCTACCTTCCTTTCAGGCGGTGCCGAGCCGCGGCAGTTTCATTAAGCAATTTCTCGCGGCAACGGGTCCAAAAAAACCACCATGGAAAATGCGATTTGACTGACAATGAGACGCTCCTCCTCTTGTGAATTCTATCGATCTTCCGAACGCGAGGAGAGCGCAAAAATTCTTTGATTCCTCGCTTTCGAAAGATCGATAAAAATTGAGCATTACATTACATGAATCTCTCAGTGGTGCATGTGTCTCGTATTGGAGTTACTATGAACAAATATTGCAGAGATGTCCACTGAAACTTGACCAATCGAAATGAAACCGCTTTATTTAACTAATATTTATGGGAAGCATCGAATTCTACATCGTTTCTATCGCATTGTGACTACATATTTGTATGAATTATAAGTTCTCGCAAATCTATAATTAGTATTCTCTGATAATTCTACGATCTAATTAGTATACTTAATTAGATGATACTAATAATTGAAATTATTAGTATCTTCTAATAATTCTAATCTAAAGTTAATCTACGATAGACTGTGTGTGGGGGCGCGCGCGTGCATGCGTGCGTATAACTGTGTACCATTTATTTTTATTACTGTTTGTCATAACACTGCTTACTAAACGGATTAGCACGACAAAAATTTTCACAATGATTAGAAATATATATAAAGAAAAACGGTCTAAATCAAGCGGTAATGAGGTTTTAATAAATTTCTATAAGTTTACAATATCAATATACAGAAATTGATTGTAATATTTGCATTCAACAAAATCAGACGAATGTGTATAAATGATGCTCCTGTTCCATGTATTTTATTACACAAATTCCACACTTACATACAAAACAGGAGGATCAATCTTTTTAAACAATTTTTTATTATACCATAGCACAGTTCCACATCTTTTTGACCGCAAGATAATAATGCATTATTTCAACGACAAAGGAACATCTGTAAGAATCGCTGAAAAAGGACCTGTGAGTTTCGAAACGTTCGATATTGTTTTTTCTTCTTTATACTGATATTGTAAACTTATAGAAATTTATTATAACCTTATTACCGCTCGATTTAGACCATTTTTCTTTATATTTTGCATTGCAAAAAGCAAGCGAAATCAAATTATGATTAAAAAGATTTATCAAAATAGATAATAATATAATGCACAAATCGAAGCGATTGCTAGGGGATTAAGAAATTCGTGTAAAAGTCGACACTTAATACTCCGCGGCAGTGTAACAGTTGATTACAGGCCAGCATTTCCATGAAGAATTTTCGCCTCCACTATAGAAATTGCGTATCTCCGTAACTTCGTAAGAGTCGCAACATCGTAATAATTACTCGCCACAGAAACAAAGAACGTAACATCCTCGCGTAGACCCTTTCAATTGTTTACTACACAGTACTCACAATGAAAAAAGAAACTGTTTCGTATAATATTATCGAAAAAAATGAATAATTGTGTGATAATGAAAAAAATTATGACTGTCAATTTTATTGCTTATAGCGATGCTGGAGAGTCGGTCGACTTATTGTTAATCAATGTCGATAAAACAGATTTTTAATTCCAATTAAAATATTATATACATCAAGAGAATATTTACATACATTAAGTAAAATATTACGTACATTAAATAAGCCATTAAGTAAAATGTTACGTAAATTTCTTGTTTTGCTATATCTTATATATCGCTTGAATGTGAGGTTATATACACTCGGATCGTATTTCTCATGCCATTTCTCTCTTGTAAGCTTCAAAATCATAATTTGAAGGTCTTATGATACTCTTATAAAATATCAAATATAGGAAAGTATTTTTTGTTTAGATATATGTTTGTATTCGTTTATATATATAGATATGTGAAGAAAGAAAACCTACATGATATCGGAGAACTGTATTTGACAATTTTTGGAGGATTCTCGTACCGGTTTGTACTTTTCCGCATTTATTTGTGTTTTTTCTTTTATGCTGGAGAAGAAATTTTTATTCTGTGTAAGGAAAATGAAATGGCATAAGAAATACGAAATGAGCGTTCCCTTAACCCGGGTGTAGTTATATCTTATTTTTCTTATGCATAAACGATCATCTCTTTGCGGCGCTTTACACGCTAATCAAAATTACTATTATTAACAACATACAGTAGGACTTCTTTATAGTCACATGCTCGGGATCAAATGTGACAATAAAGAGGTTACCTTCGCTCCGCCCCATCAGGACCGTAAGTAGCCTTCTTAAGCACATATGTAGCACTCGCTGAGAGAAATGTTTTGATAACTATTTATTTTGTTGAGAAGTGACTAACAAAAGCTTTCTTACCTTATACTTGAAAATTGTGTTATTCGAACAACTAAATTTTGATTAGAACATAATGAGAACGTACAAAGCACGACGTCCAAATGTGTGTTAAGAATGAAATGCTAAAAAATAATTGCCGTGAAAGATGCAAGTCCATCTAATATTTTATTAATTTCGATCCTGAGCTTTTTCACGTAAAAATGGTCCGCTAATTGGTTGTCATGATCTTTTTTGATGACAAAACTATGTGTAAAAGGACTGCATCCAGATTCGTTGGACGTCTCATCTCACATATTTTTTTTAACTGTGCACGGATTTGCTAAAGGAAACAATATATATGATCTTTTTGTTTTTTTATTTTGGACACACAACTTTACGAGATATCGTATTTTTTGCCACATATTTAATTTTTGATACGGAAGCAATCACCTCAATTATCTGTTGCTTGTTGCTTATTGTTATACACTTTCTCTTTTGACTCATATTTACACTTAAAAAAAACAGTAACTAACAACTATGCAAAATAATTAATATAAGCTATTCTCACGCAATTGAGCGTTAGATACGAGTCTAAGTACGCAAGCAGTTGTCATGAATACGCGTCATATGGTTAAAAACGTGTACTTATACGGACATCGACTGTGGATTACTGGGAGGTCGTAACTATAAAAAGGTGGACTATAAAGAGGTCCTACTGTATTGTATATCATTATTCAATAATTTAATAATATTTTGCATTTCAGCAATTAACATCTTTTTACCTAGGATATAAAAAGTACACAGAGAAATAAGTTTATTATAAGAATAAAAAAAGGGATAACAAATATGATGGTTTGGTAGAAAAATGGATCAAGCAGTTACTATTGTGAATAATTTCTCATTATTCGATAATGATACACAACAAATACCTAATACACAATTTACGATACAAATTAAAATAATCAATATTGCTAGCAAATAAAAATCTATCAAAAAATAGATTATATTTTACATAAATTCTATTACTAATAATTGGTTGGCAGATCAATCTAACTGGGTTGGACTAGCATCAATCACAACAAATTAAGTTGTTGTCACTGTAGAACAAATCATTTATTAAAAGTATTGGTGGCTTGTTAAATTGACAAAATGCTTTCTTCTATTGCACCCCTCTGGTAACTATTCCTTATTTAAACATTGTACCATGTTTAGTCAATTACTATAATTTTAGCTAATATAAAAATTTAATATTACATTTAATAATATATATATATATATATATAATATGCGTTTATACGTATATATGAAAATCAGGCGCATATTCATATTGAATATAACTATGGCGCAAATCAATAATTATTATATATTGATTGACGTCACTACGGAACATCGATTCGTGAATCGACTCGGTAATTACATGATAGTGTATATAAAAAAAAAGATTAAATTTAGCGCCAGGCGACAAATTAATCAGAGGTTATGTCTCTTATGTGACATTTGCAAGCTTATCATTACTAAATTATATCCGCTCATAAATTCTTTTTTTCTCAATAAAACATCGCGCTATTGCGAATCATCGATTGATACTAAACGCGAATTGCATTCTTTTCAATTGAAGAGCGTACTCGTAATATTTATTTTTAGAGATCCGCAAACAAGTAGGATGCACGTCTTCCAAACACTTCAAGGCTCCCGGAAATAAACGATGCTTCGGCATTGTTTAAAACTACCATCGCTGCTCCCGCACACCATTACAGACGCAACCAGGCTCGACCCAAGTGTGTCGTTGAGCATTTTTATTATGCGCGTAATCCACCATGAAGATTTAATCGACTCTTGAGATTTAACGAACGTATAGGTTTTTCTTCATTGCTTGCTGTCTATTTCGAGAAGACGAGGAAGGGATAGACGTGATTGAGAACGAAAACATTGAACCATCTATCGTCGTATCAAAATTAGTCATTATTTCTCTTTAATATCGCAAAATAAAAATAAATAAAGAGCTCTGAGAAAAATTTTGTTCAACTATCAAAATAATTATGTTGAAACTGGTTGCCATAATACCTAAACTTTTTGCAACTTTGCTCATTATGCTTGAAATTTCTACGTAATTATTTTGTCAAATAATTATTAATTAAACAAAATTATTTTGAATTTGACAACCTGTTAATAACTCAACTTTTAGCGAATTCGCGATTATATGGTAGATGCATATTAAAGTCATTGAACATTGATTTAATCTGTGTAGAAATAAAATGCAAACATTTCGAATTACAAAATATTGAGGATTTCATGGGGTTTCATTCGTTTTTATGTTTATAATTAAATACACATTTTTACGTCAATTCGTAAACAATGGATTTAACGTGTCAGTGCGCACTGAGAGCATCTAATCGAATTCGACGGACTAAGAATGATTTTTTGCAAGTTTTTAATTGGTTGCTGACGATCTAAAGAAAATCGAAACGTTCAATTGGCATCAATGACACCATGATTTTTTTCAATAAATCCGTAAAAAAATGTATTTACGCATCGTTAAATCGCGCCGTACTCTCTCGTCTTGTTTAATTCTTATTGTTCTGTTTAAGTTTGACAGTCCGTCAAATTTTTCATATTTCAACAAAATTATTTTCAAATCTATTTATATTTTGCTAAATTTTTAGATACTTTTACAAAATCGTTCTTTCTCCCTCCGTGCAATTTTAATTGTCATCTTTTATAAACTCAAGAATATTATTTCCATCAGATCTTGTATCAAAATATCGTTCCATTTCTTCAGCCTTATCTGGACGGATAGACTAAGAGTTGAAGCAAATAATGTTTGCGAAGCTCTCGGCACAATTGCGAGCGTCAGATAAATCTCGCTCGCCCACCGGAAACTTGCAAGGGTGAGGCGACCTTGCTTAGCCTTGACTCGCCCTCGAATGCCGCGAAGGTAGGATGGTTGTCTAGCCGCATCGACCGCGCATGTTTGCCGCACCAGCTCGAGTTTTCACAGCGTTTTCACCTTCTGCGCGGTGTTTCCTGCCCGTTTCTCCCGTACCAGAAGCCAACTTCCGGTGTATCGACATGTCGGCAAGGTTTCACCATAATCACCATTACCACGTCCTCGTTTTCATAGTTTCTAAAAGGCCAAGACTCGTTTCGCTCGCCCGTGAAGTATCATTCTGATCTGAACATTAAATTATATGCACCACGCGCAACTTTAATTACCATAACAAAACCATCAAAATTAAGCACGAAATTATCATTAAACGAGAGAAGAAAGTGTTGTACAGAAAAATATAACGCATCGATACAAATTATAGACATGATTCTTTTTTAATATATATCGAAATAAAATATATAGTTGTTCCTCATTTCTGAACCATTTATCCTAAGAATAAAATTAATTGCCCATATATTTTTATAATGTATCAAATATTATTTCGTAATGTTCTTTAATCTTTAGAAGGCGAGAATCTGTTTTATAAATTTCACAGCTTTTTCCTCTGAGTAAGATTTGTTATAAATCACATTATTTCATTGCAGCCTTTGCTTCAAAATATGACACTGCTTTAACGCTACTAAAATATTATAGTTTTCCCTTTCTATAAAAGGATTAAACACAATTACTAGATACATATTATTTTCATTTATTATTAATATGGAAAATATTCAAAATATAAAAGAATAAAAGATTCAAAAATTTTCTAGGTATAACATACATACATATAACAATAGTTAAGTAAGATATTTTATTTTAAAAGTTATAAAAAATGTTCTTGTGATTAAGAGCCATCAAAAGTAAAAACATATATCGATTGCTAATTTTTTAACATTAACAAAAGTTATTTAAGCCCACGCGTCGAATAATAACGAAACGAGTTTATGTTGGGCTCGCATGCACATACAACTGTATATACGTTTCTCAAGTGTGTGTATACGCGCAAGCATGGTACGTAAGGTCAGCGTTTGGCCGGACCACGCAACTTTCTCGCGCACGCACACGCATGTCGGCGCGGCGCGGCGTGGCCGGCATTGCGTAACGGTAACGACTCTCTCTTTCTATAAGTGACATCACGTGCATCCGACACACGGCAGAAGCGATGGTTCTTTTACATGTGAGAAGCAAGCGCGTATAGGAGCGTATGAACGTGTACACACCTACATACGCGAGCGAGGACATATGTCCACATTGCGTCGCGTCGAAAAAGGAGGCGAACCACGTTATCTCGTGCATCCTGTTGAAATCCGGATTCGCCAGTCTTTCGCCATCGGCGATCACGCAAAAAGGCCCGAAGACAGGCTCCGAAATATTATGATCGATCTGTTTCGACCGATACACGATTATCAATTGACTATCGACAGAAAATACGTATAACGTGTTTTCGCTCACGCTTAACCCGGAAAGAGTTACCTGACATTTTTTTTTTATATCCCCTGGGATGATTTTACAGATATTATTAATTATTCTATACCACATTGTACGGCATTTGAAATTGTTCCTATGTATAAATTTATTCGATATTTTCTAAAAAAAAATTAAAGGAATGTAAAAAAAAATGGATATGAATTCCTGATAAATAAACAAAAATACTACTTGATACCGTTATTGGTCTCAGCGGGTTTGTACCGAACCAGATTTGATTAATGACGTGCATGCTCTACTATTAATAATCCAACTCAGGTCGATGTAAACCCACTCAGGCCGAAAACCCTAAATCATTTTCTTGCTGTTGCTATGGGATGTAAAAATTACTATTTCCGAATGAAACAATGTTCCATTCGATTGATAATATATTTAAAAAGATGAATAATATATTTGAAAAATAATTGTACAATATCAAAAGCTATATGTATAAAACAACTTGTAAATATAGTTGATAATATCGATTTTTTGTCAGGAGCAACTATCATTAGCAGTGGCGTAGTGAGAAAAATGTTTCGGGAGGGGCTATAGAAATTGGTTTTTTTTTTTTTTTTGCGTCGAACGTTTCGCTGATCCTGTATGTAAATTGTCATAATTCTTTTTTATTATTACATTTAAAGATCTGAAACTTTCCAGAAAACTTGTTCAAATATTCAACTATAAGGTAGTATTAGAAAATGTTTAATTCGTAACACAACTTTAACGTTTGAAAAAAAATTCACTAAACTCGACGAAATATTATTAAAAATCCGCCATTTTGTTGTAAAGTGCTTCGATTTCGGATAGCTCTACAAATCGCAGAATATGTCAAAGATTGTAGTGTAAAAATTTGAATAATAAATATTAATACTCGGCAGCGATTTCATGAGTCGAAGTGCTGTCGCTCTCCCAACGCCACTTTTTGCCGTTGTAGTAGCAGCAACATTTTTTTCCGTGTAATTTTTGTTTATGTGCCAAATACAAGGGAAAATCAACAAATATATTTTTAATACATAATAAACAATATTTTTGCAACTAAATTAAGTATGAGATTTCCTCTCTCAAAATTGATATTTACGGCTCAACAATTGTTTTTACACATTCTTATGAAATTATTGAAATTATTCAGAATTTCGAGGCTGCAGCCGTCACAGTCTTCCCCC
>NW_017276018.1:94847-130304 GCF_001594065.2 Cyphomyrmex costatus
CCCCCCCCCCCCCCCCCGCTTGGCTACGCCACTGATCATTAGTATTAACAGAGCGTAACCATAGCGAGCCATAGTTTCGTAGTACATGTGAAAAGCATACGACACGCTCGAGCACAGCAGGTGCTTATACAGTTTCGTGCTCGCCTATAGTGTTTTCTTTTGGAAGAAAATGAAAAATATATTGAGCGTAAAAGTCCTAATTCCCCTTTTTATGAATGTAGAATTTTAGAGAAAGATAATTTATCTTTTTCTCTATGAGACGTAAAAAATGTAAATCATACTATTCAACTTCTATATCTTATTTTATGTCGTCTTATATGTATTCATCTCTTTAAAACATTTACTTAAAACGTTAAAATTTACTTCTCAAAAAAATACGAATTTAATTTAACTCCAGATCATAATAAAATATTCTGCATCATGAAATCAGTATAATCCATTAAAAATCACATTGCATATTTATTAGCATTGAATGCTGTCTCCTATTATTAATTCCATGCTACTTTAATGATTTTTTTTTATTTATTTCGTGTTTCTTATCGGTTTTATAGAAATATAATTAGCATAATATCTCTGCCTCTTTTTACTAATAATATATCATTTCATACAGCAATGATACAAAACGTTATTTCCTTCGCCGATTATGTGTATCTATGATTAAAATGTGCATGTAAAAGCATGTAGTGCAAACCGCAATTAAAGCGAGATCGATCATCTCGCGTTTCCGCGTGTTATCGTCGACGCGCGTTTAATCACACAATTATCGGACGACGGCATATGTCATTACGTAATTTAGTGATCGTTTATCGCTTTGTATATTGATGAAGCAACTTCTTTATACCCGCAAGATTCGTTCAATCCTTTCTGTGAATAGTCGAATGAATCATTCAACAGGAGTGTATTATAAGATAAATCTCTCGTTTTAGGAAACAAATTGTCTTTGAAAATAATATAAAATTTAGCTTCTTTATATATTATAGTATTTCTATACGCGCACTATTATTAAAAAAAAAAAAGAACTAATATATGAAGATGTAATATTAAAAATATGTATGCTCAAACCCTTAATACACGGAGAAAAATGTTCCGAGTAATTTTTACTTTAGAAGACTAGTAAAAATATTCTGGCTACTTCTGCCAAACTTTTATGACAAACTGTACTTGCCTAAAAGTAATAATACCGGAGATGTATAAGGTAGAAAGTACATTAATATTATAGTAAATCCATTCAAGTGATTATTATCTTACAGTAAAGTAAATTATACTATTTTCAATTGTAAGAGCACGAACAACTCTAAAGACTTTACACACTTGTATTTTGTATCGCGTAGTAAAGTATAATAAATTTTGTTAGCGCTCAAGCAGACAATACCTGTCGATAAAATAAATACTATTAAGATGTATGGCAATTTTTATATTAAGAAAAATAGTACAACGAATTATCTCTCTATAGCGTCCCAATCATCATTCTCACGTTATTCGAAGCAGGGCACATCTTTAGCTATTTGTAGAAAAGTTGTACATATATGTTATTTCTTTTTGCAGTTATAAATAAAACCTCTATATAAACTTCCTGTGTACGTACGCGCGCGCGTATGTGTATGTGTGTGCGTGGGTGTGGGTGTAAGTGTAAAATTTCTTGTTAAGCATGTAAAATTTACTTTACAGGACGTAAATTTTTTCAATACGATAGCTTAAAATTTACTTTACAAAATGTAAAAAAATACCTTACAGAATGGTTGTATGACGATCGCTCGTTTACCAAAAAAATAAAGAGCATTTTACATAAGTGGATGCCTGTTCCTACAAGGCCTGCCAATTCCATACAATTTATTAGAATTCTAGCATATATTACTTTATATTTTTCTCCGTGTAGAAATGTATGCAATTTTTTCCTAAATACCCATCCAATTACTGCTAATGTTACTGTATTCTCATTGGATGTAACAATACTACGTAATAGAAATGGATAACTTAATAGTAGTTTTATTCAATCAACGATTGTAAAGCAGTCTTTCTAGGAAAAATATGTGCGATTTGCGTAGACATTTGCCCAATTACTGTCCAGTATTAATAGATTATTATTAGTCAAAATACTGCGTAATTCATTAAATATCTCTTTTGTTTAGTAAATAATTTTGTTTGGTAAATTTATTTTGTATATCTTTTGTGCGCAATAACTGCAAGTAAAGCGTTACATCTTGATTGACTACAAATAATTTTACTTTTCGGTTATTAGAAAAAGTTAATGTAACTATCGAGTAATTACTTAAAAAATATATGAAACTTTTACCAATGATTTAAAATTAATAAAGATTTATTTAAACTCTTTATTTTTTTTTGCTCAAATTTAACATGTTTATTTAATTATTAATTTCAACAGAAGGATAAGAGTTGATACGCGATAAAGTTACCTATCGAAAATTAAATAACGTGACAATACAGAGTCGAAAGAATTTAAATCGATCCCGTGAAACTTCTGCGAACGTATTTCGATAAAAGCAGATAAGAAAAAAATGTAAATGCGTTAAGTGATATTATAATGGCCGGAAAGAAGTGCGATCGTTATAACGATGGCGCAAGAACAAAAGTGAGCCATTCTATTGCATCGGCGCGCGATCGATATCGATGAATACAATCCGACTTTAATCGAGGTCATTAAAGCATTACAAGCGTGTTGATTTACAAGCGGTGTCAATTTGATATTTACCAGAATTCTGTTAGTTAGACAGAGGTGTTGCATTAAATTGAGAGAGTGAGTGAGTGAGTCTCGTGTAATAAAAGAAATATTTCACGAATAAAATTGGTAAAAATATATCGAACATAAAATAAAACGTACAAAGAATCTATTTCGTAGGTCGCTTAAGGGGTTAGTGCACCTTGAAACTTTCAAAGAATCGTAAAATTTTTTATTACTTAAAAATCGATAGTTTGTGATTTTAAGAATATAAATTTTTTAATCCGCGCGAATGCGAAATTCCAAATATTAACAAAAATACAGTCGATTATGTCATATTATTTTATATGCAAAATAACGTCGACTTGAAACTTTAATCTCGTTTTTCTTAAAATGGTGTTTTCAAAAACGATGGACACCAAAACGATTACAAGTTTCATCCAAATGTTTTGAAATTTTATTGAATTATTGTCAATTAAATTATCTAAAGAAATACCTTTGGTTTGGCGATAACTTATATATATTTTTTATAATCCATATTTTTATGTCGAATTTTTATGTGAAAATTGAGAATCTCTTTTTCTACAAATACACCATTTTCACATTTTTTAATATTTTTTAATTCTGCCAAGTATTTCTTTAGCAAATTTCATGCAGATTTCAAATAATTTTTTTTTATTGCAGCATACTACACCGCGGATGCCTTCCTCACAAGCAGGCCTCCAAAAAAATGTGCTGCCGCCATTTTTATTTATAATTATTGACAAATTGACAATTTTGTACACCAAAGTAGAAGCAACAAATATATATAAAAAGATTTTTTGTATCATGTATAGTTTTTTAATTATTACCTCCCAAAGTAAGGTATGATTTTAAGGCCTCCAAGGTGGACTAACCCCTTAACGGATATGTGATATTCTTCAATTTAATCGCGTGATAAATTATTGATATACGAATTGTAAACAAATTGAATTTTTCTAATTAGTGTATTTTATAATTAGTAATAAAAAAAATTTTTTAACAAAAAGTTTTTTGTTAAAAACACTAAAAATGAAAATTATATACATATAACTTTTATTACATACATATCGCTTCCAGTTTATATAATTTCAATCATACATATAATATGATATAATTTAAGACTTGTATGAATATATACGATATGTATAGTAAATATACAATAAAAAAAGCAAAACGCTGGTGAATATTTTCTCTTGTCTTAATTAATCTTAAAGTGCAAGTGACGAATACAAGAATGAAGGATTAAAGGAAAAAAGGTCTTAAAAAAAAAAATAGGGAATAAAAATAGCCGCACAATAGCAGTAGTGATTGTCAAATCGAAACAATAGTGAATTGGCTGATCGATAAGTCTGACGCTAATTGACGACGTAATTAATTCGTCTGACACGCTGACACAATTTGCCGATGTGAAGAAGCCATTATAGTGGCGCTAGCTTAGCGTCTCTCACATTAACGGATTGCCAAAGCCGGAAGTTTCGATAGCGGAAACGGCAAGCAGCGCGTGGCTATGTGAGCGACCCACTTCGTCCACCTCCGACGAAACCGAGAGTGCTTCGGGAACGTGCGTACGTTTTATGTGTAGTATACGTTTGATTGCATACAGCAACATGTGTAAGTGAGCGTTTCGCACGAAAGAAGTCTGGTTATCGCGCACGAAGAGCCATCGAGTTGTCGGCACTCTTCTCTCTCTCTCTCTCTCTCTCTCTCTCTCTCTCTCTCTCTCTCTCTCTCTCTCTTCTCTCTCCATCTCTCTCTCTCTCTCTCTCTCTCTCTCTCTCTTATTCCTCTCTACCCTTGTTTCACGCTTAGTCTGTTAAGTACATTTAAATTTTCAATTAACTTCCTCGCATCGTTTAATTTATCTTCTAGTAATTAACTCATTTTATCTCCAGTAATGTTCAATTTACTTTGTTCTGTGTCCCGCCTCCTCTGTTACGTATTTACCATATTTGAGAGAAGTAGAGACGCCATTACAATTGTGTTAAATTTCAGTGAGAATTTGTAGATACATAGAGATCCTTACAAAAACAATATTAGTATCGATAAGAAAATTATAAATTCTTTACATATTTTGCTTAGACATTTCGGTATTGTGGCAACGTGATATACGATGACAATTTGGCAATTCTTGAGAGAAAGGTTATTAATGGATGAGTTACATTTTACTTTTGAACTGCTACAGCTCTGTGACACTTTCTTTCCACATTCAAGGAGAAAATGATGGTGTGCGGCAATGACCCATTTTCACAACTGAATAGCTGCTGCTCTTGTCAAAGAGTAAGCATTCTCCATTGTCCTGAAGAATCGTCTACACGTGAACGTGTATTCGAACAAAGTGCGTACACCCATTTCCTCTTCGCTTGGTGAAAAAGAAAACTGAGCCCCAGACAGGTCAAGCAATAATAAATGGTGATACACTAAACATTTCTTTTTCAACAGAGGCGGAAAAACGAAACGATACAAAAAATATATATACAATGTGAAACAAGAAATAGAATTATAGATACTTTTAACTTTTACGTCGACCTAACTTTTAATTTAAAATATATTACGTTTCTCTCGGTAACAATCTCAAATTTACTTGAAATTTAATTCCGAGAAAATATGTGTCGGTAAAAATATCAACTTCATTTATATAGAAAATAAAACATTTTTTAATATTGTATTAATTAATCCTTCGAAACAGAAAATCTGTAACACAGTTTGACTAAAAAGTACTAATTAATTTCAAATTAACATAACTCTTATAAAAAAGAATATGAGTGTGTAAATACCTACAAAATTTCTTTTAATAACAGTAATTTGCAAACGTAACATAAAGAATACAATTGAATAAATCCAACAGACTTATCGTCAGTTTTGAATAATTATTAATTAACAGTATGCATACTTGGCACATTTCTATAACATTAAAATCAACAGCTTACATTTTTTATGTTTAGTAAAATAGAAAAATATTATAAATTTAAAACGGGGAAAAACCATCAAAATCCCTGAGGTATGTCTTTTAGGATTGACACACTCTGTTGAACATTATACATTCAAAAAAAGATCCAATCATTTCGATCGAACCCATGTTACCGCAACGTGTCTTGCGTAAAGGAAATGAAAGGTGAAAAGATCGAAGAAGAGAATGCGAGGGTGTAGAGATGGGACCAGGCGGCAAAAGCAAGGGAAAGCTAAGATCTCGTAGTAGGCATACATTTTAAAGGGATTCACGATGGTCGGATGAATTCTTTCTCACGGGGGTGGGCAAATCTTCCCCTCTCGTTAGGACGTAAAATCGAGATCCTGCGCGCCCCGAGATGTACCGTTAAACGAGCGCATTGGATTGCAAGAAACTGGGTTATCCATTCCTGCAGGATCGTGATGCCTCACTCTAACGGTACCAACTGGTAGAATTTCAAGCAGGTAAAAGGGCGAAAGGAACGAGTATGGTGCAACCCTTGAATCATATCTCTTCTATTTTTTTTCCCCCTTTTTTTTTTATAGTAACGTTTTCTGACATTTATTTCTTTGAAAAAAGAGCTTTTTCAAACGGTAAACCCTTTTCTAAGACTTTCTCTGTGACAGAAGATAGTTTATGGTAAGCCGCACAGTTATACAGCAATTAAAGGCATATATCAAACTTCTATTGCGTGACTTTTTTATCACATAGTTTTTTTAGAAGCTAAAATAAAAATGCTTGATTTATATGACACATACAACATCTATATTTATATATTTTAGCGATAAAAGTTGCTCTTTTCATTAAATGTAAATAGATAGGATATCACATTATTATAGTAGCATATCTAATGTACATATACTTATCTGACTACGTATCGAATTTTCTACTCGCGCGCGCGTATATTAATTACTTTTTCTCGAAGAAATATATTTTCGCACGCAATCTTTTCTTAATAAAAGAACGAACGAACCATTAGAAAAAAAGATATATATCACACATTCCGTTTTCGGATTAAATAAATTTATGCAATTTATATCCAATGTACAACTTCAATATTTACTTGTTGTGAAAAGCAGAATAATTTTAATCGCGTTGCTTATGCAAGACAATATGATATCTGTTCGGAAAGGGTTAAATGTTACGTGCAATCAGCGTTATCAACATCGTTTCTTGCGTTTTCTCTTCCTGCAAGAAGTCGTTACTCTCTCAAGGATAAAAGAAATATATCTTCGTCCATTCGGAAAATTTTGATTGATCGGCAAGTTTAATTGATATAGAGCAACATAACGTCTCTGAAGTTGTTGTTTCTTGCAAAGGACTCGTTACGTAAAATAACAGCGTAGGAATCTAATTTCTCAATTACGTAACCCCGACCGTGTGCGTTGTCCCGCAATATTCGATGAACTTTCTTTTTTCCCGTTTCTCCCTTCTCCGCTCCTGACCGAACTCCTACTTTCCTCTAACATTCTATGGTCAGTCTTCTTGCGCCGTCCATTGACGAACGAGAATTGTGACAATTCGCTGTAAAGGTCACTGGCCAGTCCACAAATTACCGGTCCGTTAATTTGTGCACAAACGAAGATTACCGGAGGAGGGATACAGAAGAGTGTCAAGGACGGACATCGGGAATGATGATGATCATGACGATAATCATGACAATCACGATGACGATGACAATGACAGAGCGACTGCTGATGCAGCGTCGCGTCGTTTTCTCGGTTAACACGGGAGAGTCGAAATGTCGGGATTGTTGTCGTTTCCATTGGAAAATAGTATTCTCATTGCACCAGAGGATCGTGCTACATTGTGCAACACGAGCCGCGCGTAACGACCGCCCAGTATAAAACGCGTGTATTACATAATATTAATCGTGTCGCGGCACCATCTCGTCGGCCTCCGCGCGATGATATAATAACGCGGGCACGGGCTCATCGCGGTATCATCGGCCGTTAGATTTTTTGCTCATCAAGCCGTCCCATCGTGCGTGCGTGCGTACGAAATGAGCAGGTCAGTCATGAAGCAATTATGACAGTAGGCCATGGTTAAACATAATATTTTTCTGTGATAAAAATAATAGTCGTCACACACGCTCTCTCTCTCTCTCTCTCTCTCTCTCTCTCTCTCTCTCTCTCATCATTAGAAACAGTATGAATCCGAATTAATTCCTCTTGTCACTTTTTGTAAACGCAAATAATCCTTTGAAATGTTTTTGTACATGGACAGTTGGAAAAAATATGTTAAATTTAACATATAAATCGCATGTTCCAAACGGTCCACTCAAATTTTTGTGTTAATTTAACATAATATGAATATGTTGAATGGCAACACGGATACTATATTTATACTTCAACAAAAATGGGGAATGTAATCTTCAATAAAATAACTCAAAGAGAGTGTTATGTGTACAATTAACATAATTATTATGACAAAATTAAGAAATGTTCTCTAAAAAGATGATTCGCCTAACAACACTGGCCATTATAGAGTTTGGCCCCTTGTGGACCAACGAGATATGTGATCTGCCACGGTGTTTCATCTCGGCCCCCACTACTGCAGACTCGTCAGTAAGGCATTGTAGTGGAAGCCTACCTTAGGCACGGTTGCACCAACATTACTTGATTTTAAGCAAGACTTTTAACTCTATCTATCTCGTATTAAAGCCGAAAGAGGGATAGAAACAGTTTAAGTCCCGCTTAAAATCAAAATCACGGTGCAATCGAGCCTTAGACACCTGGGGTTTTTAAAATCGAGGTTCTATATGAAGGGATTTTACGTGTCTCGAGAACTTGCGAGAATTAGCACTAGGTCTCGTTCGACCTCTGGTGGCAGGTCACCACAAGAGTAAAATCAACACTCTTATTCTGTAAATTTTAACATATTTACTAAATACGTGCAAGTAACCTTACTTAACAAAAACTTTAACCAGCAGATTTTTTCACAAAAATACACGTGGTTTTATTATTGTTGTTATTATTATTATTATTATAGACGTTGTAGACATATTATAGACGTCAATAAAGTTGTTACTATTAGTGTTTGGACAAAATTGATCACAAAAGCTTAGGGAAATATCTAAAGTTGAAACGTTAATTATCCATTTATTCCTCCAAGCATTGAAGTTGCACGAAGAAAAGATATTTCATCAGGGAAAGATATTTTAACGTCGCGCGTTTACGCTAATTACATTATTTAACAATACCTTCATAATTAATAGACGTTTTTATTCTTCCTCTTTTAACCAAAAACCAGTATCAGGCTGCAACGTGCGCAGCACACCCGGTACTGGAATGCATACGGCGCCTTTACACCCTCTCGTGTCATTCCCCCAGCGGATCCTTCAGAAACCGAATAAAAAAAAGCGAGAGCGCGATTGTCCGTCACGCGGCTCTCTGAGAGGGTGGGAAGAAGAAGGAATACACCCTACGCCTCGTTGCTATAATAGTCTAAGCGCGGCTCTAGCGTAGGCTCGCCTAGCCCACAACACGCTCTACTATGTAGGTCAGGGCTGGTGCATTCAGCGACGCGCGCTGCTCTTCCTCTATGCACCGTTCGCTCGCGTATCTACGACACACACGACACGACACGGTTCTCGTCTATCCGCGCTCTCTGTCTATAACGGGTGTCCGAGAATCCATCGTTATCGGTCGAATTGCTGCGTTCCCTTAAAAAAAGGAATTCTTTCTCTTCAATCCACAATTCGTAAAACTATAACTGTTCAACTTGCAAATCAAATTATATCCAATTTGAGTTATTATTTTTAACCATTTCTGGCACTGCTTCTGTTCAATATGTCGTTAATTTAATTAAAACAATAAAGTCAAATATTTAAAACCGAATGAGACAATGATGCCACAGCGGTGTAACCTGGATCACGGGTATACTTCTAAATAATTGCGTGTTAATTCACATACTACGTATGTAATTCTTTGATTGCGCGCGTAATATCACGAGTTAAATTGATTGACAATTATTGTTTTACATTTACATTTATATACGTGGATGCGGAAGTTAAAAATAATAAAATGCTCTTTAACTCAAGGGACTGATTGTTAACTTAGATATCTAATAATAAATGTACATTAATCTTGGTAAAATACCTCAAGCCCCGATATATGTGGATTGAACGCATTCTTATATTGTAATGCCTTTCGGATATGCCTTTCGAAGCGTTGTTATAATTCTACTAATTTTCATAGAAACTTTCTCTCGAATAATTGCGGGACTACATACAATTTGCGAAACTACGCGCGTTGCATTCGGTTTCTTGCGAGTTACAAACGAAAGTTGAACAATATTTGAATAAAATTGAGAGAGCAAGTCATAAATTTACAAATCATAAATTTACGATGTGCTACAAATATGAAGAAAAAAAAAGAGCATACTGAGACAATTTCAAAATTTATATTATTAAATGTTCGAGAGAATTGTTTATTTGTATAATTTAATTAATAAAAAAGTCTCACCTAAAAATAAATATAATATATAGATTGATGGTTGCAAAGAATATGACAGCCTCGTGAAAATTGGATTTTTCACGCAACACTTGATAGCGAGGAAAATTTTCCAACATTTTGTATTCTCTGTCAATTCATCGGCACGTAAAATCTTATTTTACAAAACGCTCGCAAAATCATGAGCATGCATCCAATGAATTGCCACTTGTAATTTTCCAGCGCTGATTCGCTAAAAAAATCTTTTCGTAACGAATTTGTGCCCCGCGGCATGTATCGAAACAGTTGTGAAAAACAAGAGCGCGAATTCGTACGACTTGCTCGAAAATGATTCGTTTCATTCGTTTTATTCCGACGCATTATTATTTCACTATCGATCAGTCGACATATAAAATTCGATGCGCGTTGGAAATTAATTGCGCGTCCGTCGGCTGATTATTTTCTACTCGTGATTGCAGCCACTAGTTGGTAATTAATGCTTGTGGGAGATATCGATCGCTCTACAGGGTGTCCTTTCAAACGCAGATAATATACCGATAGGGACTGTTAATTAGCCGGTCGACGTACATAACAAGTACAATCGATCTATAGGGTGGTATTCGATCGTCAAGAACGATTCATAATCGATACGAGAAAGATGTTCTATAGGCTCGGAATATCGATCAATCGATACAATCGTTGAACGTTCACCTCGCGATTTGAATGACCGATGGAACAGGATATTGCGCGTTAGTAAGAATCGCGAAAATATATTTCTTCCCTTTTTACGACTATCATCATTACGTCACATGACAGTGATACCCTACTACGGTATCGTGCGTCATGAAAATCGCATGTAGTTTGTTGTCAAGATAGGCATAATAAGTAGTAAAGCGCGTGTGTACAGAGAGTACATTTGTCTCTTACATGAAAAGATGTGTAAACCTCCTGGGTTTCATCCTTTTGTGGACTTAAAACTGAAGAGGTCAAGTCAAACGGACTTTGATATACAGTGACGTCGCGTCGCGAGATTTACTTTGAATTAAGAAAAGTAACGCTCAGACTTATCTTAAGAATGCAATAATCATATTATATACATTCTTAAGAAGACATTATATTCTCGCAGGAATTTAATTTCAGACCTCGACCTTCTACGTAATGATTCAGTTTCGAGAAATTTTAATTTGTATTAATGCGGATTAATGAAGAATAAGATGCCGCCGCTGCGAGATATGCAGCTGCTTGGAATATTCTTAATAAGGTTTATATACTATACATGCATATTCTGAATATCCCTCGTTTCCAAAACGTTTTTACAGCTTCCTCCACGTGAGTATCGAATTTCAATGATTCGAGAGGCGTAAATAAGAGAGTTCCGCTCGGTCGAAATGTATAAGACGCACGTCTCGCATCTCGAGATACAAACATAAAGTTTACGTTTCAACATTCCCCTTGTTTCTTTCAGAGGATTTTTTTACACGAAGGGTGGAAAGCTGCGAGACTTAAACCTCTCCAACACTAAACTGTGAATCTTAATCCTTATAAATACGACGCGGATTTATATTTCGATGTTTCAAGTAAAACTGTTACAAACTCGAGACAAGATTCATACGCAAAGAGAAACAACGAAAATTTCGTTGTTCTCAGGAATTATGATGTATATTACTACTTATGCACTGATAATTGGAGATACACTTGAAAATGAAAAACTTGGAACTTTATAGCTGTCACTTAAAAATTGTGTCCATGTTTTTTTTTGATCAAATAATGTTTAATCTCGAGAGATGCGAAATCATGCTGTGATCGCTAATTATCTTGTTACCACCCCGCATTCTCATGCGTGCCAAGATCGACTCATAAGCGGGACACCCGGTAGACGAAGGTAAGCGTCGTCGTGCCAACGTTCCAATAACCACCCGAGAGCGCAAGGACAGTCTACCCCAGTTTTCCTATTACGACCGCCTACAGCACGTCGTCCTTCACCCCCTCTGCACCCTGCTCCCGCGCGCGCTCGCCACCCTGCCGCCCTCCTCCCTGTCCCCCGACTCCCTCCAACTTGTTCCTATTCTCGTGGACACACTCTCTTCCGGGCCGATCGGCGTGGAAAATGCCGCGGGAAATCGATCTCGACCGGACGGAGCGGAAATTCGTGAGGCGTGAGACCAGGGTAAAAGGATGGACCGAGAAAAGGGCGAGCGAGGGTGATCATCGCGTCCCTCCTCTTGGTCAAAGACGCATAGGAACAAGTTCTTGGTTTCAAGGAGGAGAGAAAAAGAGGTGTCGGAACATTGCCTTTCCCTTAGAGACTATAAAAAAAGAAATCTTCGCGGAGGTTGTAAAGACAACGATCCGGTGGCGCTGCTTAGTCGAGTAAGATGAGTGAAAACAGAAGAGCAGACAGGAGTTACGCAGAATAAAAGAAACAGAGAGTATAAGAATTTCAACTTATCAGAAATCATATACTGTGGAATAAACAGGGTGTATTCCATAGTACACGATTTCTGATATTCTTATTCTCTGTTCCTTTTTTTCTGCGCAGCCCTTATATATCGAGAAAAAATAGCCGCGGAGAATCAGCCGGCGAGCTTTTTTTCGGATAAAAAAAAAAAAAAAAGAGAAAAGGGTAAGCTTCTCCTTCTCTTCGTCGCGACCGAGGGCGGTGCGAGGGAAATTAAGCGTGCGAAGAACAGCCACGGAAGGGTCCGGATGTAGGTCAGTTTCGCGAACGCATTCGGGGATAATTTTAAATCGGTTGCGTGCACCTGAGACCCGCGCGCGCGGTCTCCGATATTGACACCTCTTCACCGCGTCTCTCACTCTCTGCTGATTCGAGAGTTGTATATTATTTCTCATAAAAATTATGTGACGGTTTTACGGGATTAAGTTACTTAATTACTGCTATCTATAGACACCCTGACGTGAATAAACGATGGGTAATCGAATATAAATATCTACGTGAATTTTATTGTACAGGGAAAGCCACTAGAGTGGTGTTGAAACAATGTTATATTTTGAAACAAGAAATACAATAAAATTTTAATAAAATTTACTCAAGAGCTGTAAAATTTGAAAAATAGACCTCCTCGCCCTTTAGAAATTAACTATAATAAATTAAATAATTCAATGTTACAAATTCGCGAGAATAAAATTTCCTACGTATGCACCACCAATTATAAATCCTCAACTTTCAATTTTCAACTTTCCACATTCGCCTCCTTGCACTCTTAGTTTTACGCTGCCAACTTTCATCTCACAAATCACAGCCATTGACTTTCAAATCTCAATCTCGTTGTTCGTATCTTACGTTATCATTACAAATAATCTAGAAACGAGCGTATCTCAGGGAGCGTATCTTGGATCACTCATTTTATCACTGGTAAGGTAACTTTATGAAGTGACATATTCTGATTTTAATGAACATATATATGTGTGTGTGTCTGTGTGTATACATGTGTAGGTTATGTAAACAGATGAATTTAAAAAATATCGGTTGCAGTCCAAAAATGGTATTAAGGGACAGTCCACCCATCATGTATAATTTTCAGCTTTTTTTGCTATATATCAAAAACTGTTCAAAATATCAAGAAACATTTTATAGAAAAGAGGTTTTGATCTCTGTTTATTTTCACATCAAAATAGTTTCAAAAAAGTTTTTTGAAAATTTATATAAATAATAATTTAATATAAAACCCATTTTAGATAATCTATAACTCGCGACTAAATTCAAAATAAAATTCTGCTTATTATTTTATCCACATAATTTCACATGTCTTAAACGTAAATGTGTATCCTGGTATACCACAATATTTTGCGTATGTGTTTACTTCTTTGAATGTGTCTATATTACATGACACGCAAAATAGAATTTTGTTTTGCTCACGGATTATAAATCGTCTAAAGTGGACTTAAAAGATTTTTTCATATCATAAAGTTTTTGAGATATAAAACGAAAAAGTCTGAAAATAACTTTACACATCATGTGCCACAGATTTCCGTGATTTCCAGCAATACACTGAAATAACTAATCAAGAGATTCTCAAATTGCATAAAAAATAATAATTTCCAAACATTGGACAATTTCAAGCTTCGGCTTCTGTGGTACACCTATAAAGATTGGTCAATATGTCAATAGTATATATGTATGTGTAACGTAAAGCGTACTTGGTGATATTGAGTACGTTTTAAAATGTCAAGTATTATTAAAAATAACAAATTTCTATGTAGCGAATAGAATATAATTCGCCGTGCGCGTCTCGTCAAACTAGTAGAGAGAGAATGTGTGTAAAATGTGTATGTATTAAATTCTTAATACTGTATAGTTTTGTCCAGGAAGTGATTTTAATACCACCAAGAGTACGTTCATTTGCAGCACGGACGGACGGAAGAAAGTTTCGCAATGCTCGAATATAGGACACAGCACACTTATCCTTTTCAGAAACGGCAAAACAACGCGTTGTTTTGTAGAGACAGCGATACTTCAATCGCACCGAACTGACAGTCGATTCGTCGAAGGAGAGGAGAAATCGTGTATTCTTCTCGGCGATGCGACGCGACGCGACGCGCGGAACACCACCGCACCGTCTGGATGGAATTCGTAGAGCGGACAAAAAGAAAAGAGGGAAAGAACGAGTCGATGAAGCGAGCAAGCTGCAGTGTGCACGCAGGAGGGTGCACACAGACAGGAAGCGAGAGTCCTCTTCCTTCCTTGGCGGGCCAATATCCTGAATCACAATGAGCTCGCGCGCTTCCTCGAACCATTAGCTATTTAAATACAACCGCCGACGGCCATTCCGTCTTCGCGGTAGTTACCGGCGGCGAGCGGCGCGGATGTTCTCCAATAATAATATTCCCGATATGCTCGTAACGAGTATTGGATATTGTTTGAGAGCATTATGTTCGGGTAACGATATTCTCTATAAACTACATAAACGATTGTTACGGTGGCATCACAATTTTATCACATTAATCTTCCGAAGATGACGGTGAATTCACTCAATATAAGTTTCTCTTTAACAAAGATTTATCATTGAGTGAGCCCAAATCTGTAACACTTTTGGAAAATCTACAAGTTCTTATTAAACTAAACTTAATATTCTTTTCTTTTTTATACGAGATACGCCGTTTTGTTTTCTTCAAATTAATTAGTGCCTTGTAATTAATATTAATTAAATAAGTCTTACAGATCCAGCAATGGTTACAAACTTTAGCTCCGAAGGGTTAAATAAATGATATTCATGTATCATCCGCAAAATGTGTAACTCAAATCATTTTCATACAAACTGTCTAGAATGAATGGATCACAGCTAGTAGGGAAGGATAGATTAAAGACAAAAAATCTCAATTATCAGAAGGGCCGCGTTAATTATGTAAAAGAGAGATAGAGAACGATATCCTCGTCACGTTTTACAAAATAAGGCGACAAACGAACGGCGTCTATCATCAGAGCATTCTCGAGACTATATCAGGTTAACGACATCATCCGGCGATCTTCAGGGCGTGTCCGGACTCGTTTTCTTTTTTTTTTTTCTCCTACCGTAGACTGCTAAGAGAAAAAGGGGATGAGAAAGAGAGAGAGCTAAATCCCGTGCAGTCGCTGATTAACCCTACGGTCGACAGACGCTGCTTTTCCCCCGGGAGACGATCGAAGCGTCTTCATTTCCTGATTAACTCACCGAGCCACTCTCGCAGCTTGTACGTTCCGAGAGAGGAACGCAGCCGGAAGTAATCCGTCTTTCTCTCCGTGCACTTTCGCGATCGAGAGGAAGTGAGAAAAGCAACGCGCGCGAGAGGAAGAGACGCGCCGAAAGAGAGAGAAGAATGGCTAACTCGAATTCACTTCGAGTGATTTAAAGGCTGAAATTGTCTCTTCCTTTTGTTCTTCTACCTTTCTTACCCTTCTTCACTTGCCATTACGCGTCCTCATCCTCCTCTGTCTTCTATCAAATTCCTCGCGTCGTTATTCTTATACTGTCCGTATGATTTCAATCACATGTCTTAATAGAATGACAATCGACTCTGTGGCTACGTATGCCAGAGATTTCTTTCATTGTCAAGTTAATTATCGAAAGAAGTTATAAAAATTATACGTTTTATATTTGAAAGTTTTGACTCTTGTCATTTTGTTGTTTATTTTTATATAAAGGTCCTTATTTCTTTTCTATTAATTATAATACATTATGTATTTTGAAATGGTATATGACATAAATGACGACTAATTGCGTTATTAAAATATTTAAAAAAATGTGTCATTCGTAAAATAGTAGCTGTCTTTACTAAATTAATAGACAAATTGGATTAGAACTAATATAAGCAACATCTTAATCATTCGAAATCGAAGCTATCGCGCCGATGTTATTATGCACTTTCGCACCGGGTGGCGATCCGTAATTTCACTTTATCTGATTACGTGGCCGACTTATCGCTTGAGTACCCCGCGCTGGAGAGCGATAAAATAATTTCTGCCGTCGTTCTTCTCCCTGTGCGCTTTCTTCTTCTACGCACTCTTTTGACGCGTGCGATAACGATTTTAACATCATTACATTTCGGCGAATCGAGGGGACGCTGGTTCACCCGGATTCGTTAACCGGAGCAGGAAGTACATGATGACTTTCGCGGAAACTGCCGAGACAACCTCGACTAATGTGCGATTAATTTGCATTCTTTGTGAAGGTCAAAATTACAGAGAACGTGGAATGTATCATCATCCAATTAGGTATGATTTCAAATAGCGCTCTCTCTCTTTGAGAAATTAATTTTTTATATGCTTTCTTGTTTTTCATATGCTTTTTTGTTACTTTTTTATATAGGAGCGCTGTAACATAATCTGTAGAACGACAAATCAACGTAAGATCATTCGGTATAGGCAATGCAACGTCAACGTTTTATGAAACACAGAGATTAATACAAACTGATATGTACAAAGAATAGTATAAACAAACAAGTAATTTACGATTTATTTCACTGGACGCGCGTTACACAAAGCGCGTTACACTTGCAGCACTTTGGTCGCATAATTCGAAATTACATATGTTTTCGGACATGCGAACTGCGTCGATGCTTTAGTCATAATCATCGAAGCACATATCTTCGAAAGGCAAAACTATACTTGATCGAGACACATTTGAAGATAACCATAACTTTGCAATATGCAACTGATTATTCAAACGACGCGACGCGGTGCGAAAAGTATTTTAAATCTGAAATTTTTTTCAAATACTTCGGGGCCGCTAGAAGTGTCGATTAAGAATACTATTTCATTTATACGATAAATGTATATAGGACAAAAAGTAGTACAGCGGCCTAATAAACAGTAAGAAAAGCGAGTTTTTACAAATAACAAACGAGAAATATCTATCGTACATATTAACTATTATTTCTTTCGTGTTTATATAAATTATAAGTTTTCACAATGAAAGAAGAGAGACACCAAAAAAACATTAAAACTCTCAAATTCGAAATATATTGTAATGATGTAAATAAAAAATGTGTATGTGTGTTTAATTATCAAACAATTATTAGATATGTTTAAACTTAATTAAAATTCAAAAATTATATATAATATTAATATACTATACGTATAAAAGTTATCTCTAGAAATAAAGAATTTTAAGAAAAAAATTAATGTGAAAAATGTACGATATATAATATATGAACAATATTAATAAAAATATCCGTTAAGAGAACGCTGGAATCGTATTATCGATAAAACTAACGTTTTCGTTCCTGTCCAATTTCCTAGTAATCACAGAATAAAAATTTCTTTTTCACGATTAAAACATACGTGCCAACATAAGCTGTTCCTGGTGTATTTCGTGTCCCACAAGTTAGAAAAAGTATAAAATTACAGTTTATCCATTTTACCTCAATATGGCGATCAATGCTAAAGGAAAAATGGATTTTAAAAAATTTGTAATTTTTTCTTTTTTCCAGCTTTGGACGAATATCGTGGAGAAGAAATTTTTATTGTGTGAAATTACTACGAAGAAATGGGACAGGAACGAAAAGGTCAAAAACACTAGTTTTACTGATAATACCAGCATCCCTTCAAATAGAAATGCAATGAATTACATTAAATCACGGCGTATAATAGCAATTGATCTGTTGGGTATTATCAGATATTATCATTTAAATACAAAAAGATTATTTAAATTACCTGATTTATGAAAGTTTCGAAATCTTCAGTGTGTGTGTGTGTGTGTGTGTGTGTGTGTGTGTGAGCAGATGCATCTGCTCGTAACCGTTATATTCCTTCCTGTCTGGCGTTTCAATTGAAAAAAATTAGTTGCAATATTCACTTTTATGTGACATTTTTACATAGATAATAATAGTGTGTTTCAAACGATGAAACGCATAGCGTGACATTTATCACTAATTTAAAGAAGGTCTCAAAAATCCAAGAACGTTGCAACAGATTGAGGTTTTATTTTTCCAAAATTGCTTATACAGCTACATCCGGTGGTGGAGCCGAAGTAATAAATCTTAAAAAAAGAACTCATCAAATATATGTCAAGATGTGTTACACATAAGCGATACGTGAGACTTTAATTTCGTTGGGGTTGGGGCAGGTCACAAGGTATTATCTACACGCGAGAGGAGAAAGAGAGAGAGAGAATGAGAGAAAAATAAAAAGAGACAACGGCCCCGCAGAGTGATAACGATTGCGAAGTAGATTATGCGAAACGGGTCGACGAATATCCTCCATTCGTCGCCGCGCTACAGTCGTCGTCGTCGTCGTCGCCGCCTCACAGAACGACCTTCGGCTTGCGTAATATTTTTATCGGCCGAAATTACGCACTGGCCCGGCGAATGCGTGCGCACCTCGGATCATACGCTCGCACGAGCATACACGTCAATCGAACAGCCGCCAATAAAATACAAACGACACAATCATTCTTTTCACGTCGATCAAATTCGCTATTGGAAATACGAGAAGAGAAGAGAAAGAGAAGTTTTTATAGAATATAGAGGACATTTTTCATTGAAAACAGAGCTTCGCTTTTTGTCTAATTTCAAATGAAGAAATACAAAAAATACGCTAAGTTGCCCGTCATCATTAGTTACCTTATCGCGGAAATGACACATTGTAACAATCATGAGTTGCGAATGAGTTGCTCTTGTACGATAACATAGGAAAATTGTTTCCGTCAAATAGGTGTCCAAATAGGCAAGTACCTGGTTAATGTATAATTACACAACAGCCTTAACTTTTAAGTGAATTCGCTGAGTAAGTCAAAGCAGAGCCAATTTGCCTAAAGTGTTACACACAGTTGCGGAAAGCTAAAAACATTTGTCATGACATTATAACCATTTCGAAATTTGGAGAATTCGAGAACAAGTACTCTCCTTTTCCTTCCTCGGTAGAAAAAAAAAAAAAACACAAACAATATTGGTTGAAAACCTAAAATAACACACTTAACACATCCAGACCAGCCTCACAGTCGAGAGATATAATACGTGAGAAAAACTTCCCTCGGATGCGAGACGCAGACAGACGGAAAAATATCGGCCAAGTGTACATCGATTCGGGTCATCATAACTGTGACTCACGGTATCGTCTCATGAGGTTCTTCTTGTAGGGTTTGGTGCCGGGCGGCCTGGACCGCGACCTCGTGCCGCCGCCGCAGCCGCCGCCGGTTCCGCCGCCACCGTCCTTTGTTTGGTGATTGTTGTCGGAGCAGGAGTCGTCGGAGTCCTCGGAGCAAGTCCGATCGTCCCGCTCCTGGCTGTACTCGGACGCGGTGGCGAAGCATTCCCGCAACCTAAGCGCGGCCGCCTCGTTCCCGTAATCGTCGACGGGCAGATCCTTCCGTTCCTGCTGCTCGTCCTTGTCCTCCCTGCTGAGCTCGGCGTAGTCGCCGACGCGGACGCTCAGATCCAACGGTTGATCCTCGAGCATGGTTACTCTCCTCTGGCTCTCTCTCTCTCTCTCTCTCTCTCTCTCTCTCTCTCGCTGGCGAACAAGCGCTTCTCTAATTTCCTCTTTCTCCACTATTCTACCTCCACACCTTTCGCCCTACCAGCCACTACTACCGCAGGACACTCGATGCGGCATTCCGCGCGATTCCTTATCCTTCCTTCCAGGTAATCCCAAACGGCGCACTTCTCTCCAACTTTATGACATTGCACTTCGCGGGGGTCCCCCGCCCGCCATCCGACGCGCACAACGGATGTCCTTCGAAACGGGCCTCGAACCTCCTCTCCTTTCCAACGAGGTGTTTGTCCTCCCACTCCCGGCCGGGCGGCGATAATGACCGGCGCGTTACACTTCCGCGCTTATCGTTCGCGATTACCTTTCGTCGCGTCGCGATTCACGGCGAAAGCAGGAGCCGAGGACGACAGAGAGATGAACGAATCTTTTCTAATCGATCTTAATCGGTTTAATTAACACGCTTAACACGCTTGAAAAGTGCTGTCGTCGGTGACATGGCAATTTGTGGCTGCTATGCTAGCGCGATCCTAAGAAAGAAGAATGTACGATCGCGCGATAAGGAAACAGAGGACGAAGAGATCCTTCCCGGGAAAACCGCGCAATGACTCCAACCTGTCAAAGCACTCTCCCTCTCTCTCTCTCTCTCTCTCTCTCTCTCGTGGACGACCGACCGCGGCTGTGTGGAGGGAAAAACAAAGATTATTTCACGGTCGCGTGAAAGACAGGAGATCGTTCACACTCGGCGGAGTCGACTAGATCCACGTTTTTCACTGCGAACGACGGTCGGAGACGCGGTATCGCTCTCTCTCTCTCTCTCTCTCTATCTGTTACCCTCTGATAAAGGGGGAGAAAGGGAAAAGAGACGCGCTGCCGTGGAGCGTAACCGCGTTCGCCTGCACCGTGGCTACGGTCGCCGGTGGCACACTGACTGACTCGGAACCGGGGTAGCCCGCTAGTCCAGAGTCTCGTTCACTCTCCAGACTCTCACACTCCGACTCTCCACTCTACCGCACCATACCACGCCGGGCCGGACTCGAGTTCTCGTTCGCGCACGTCACTCGCGCCTAAGCGTACCGGCCGCCGCGCGACAACTCGGTCGTCTCCGTCACTCGACTTCGGAGCCGCTCGGTTCGTCCGCGCTCTCGACGCTCACCATACGAAGAGGAGGGCCGCAGTCGGCGATGCGGCGCGGCGCCGTGATCACGATCGCACCGGCGAATTACCATTGCGCGCCGCATCCTCGTAGCCTACCGCAATGTCGCGCGGTAGTCCCGTGATGACGTCCTCCCTGCGCAACACCGTCGGTCTCTAAAAATAAATGCCCCCTCCCCCCCCCTCCCCCCAAGGGAAAGCTATTTTTCCGTCTATTGGGATAGGACGCACTGCGGGTGCTGACGCACCCATGCCTTGCGTGACATTAACCTTCGGTCGTCAACGTCGAGAAATACGAGTAGTTTTGGATCTCAAAATAAGCTCGAATAAAACAAGTGAAGCAAATAATAAAGGCGCTTTACGAGATAAAACATCTGACGCGATAAAATATTGGAATAAAAAAACATGTCTGTCTGTTTTATATTGGAATACCAATTTTGCAAACTTTCTTTTAAAATTCAAATATAATTGGTAAAAATTAACGCTATAAATAATGTATCAACAGTTTTAAAAGATACATTTAGTTATTATATTGTTTATAAGCTATCTAAAAATTTAATTCATTTTGAGTAATATTGTAGGAGTACGAATTCTTTATATATTTTATAATCCTAATCCGAAAATATCATAGAGTAAGTCTATACATATAGTTAATTATTTTAGTAAACGCGTATATCTACTTAATTAAAAATGGAATTTATTTGCACGTGTGTATGTATAAAGATGAAAAGTTTGGGATATACATTTTACTTCTATCCACTCTTAAAAGGTTAATTGATAAAACAATATATATTTCAAGCAAAGGCTACGAACCATAAATAAACAATTACAAAATAAATAATATTACAGTATCTAAATTAAGCGATCTAATATGAAATGTATTTAACCGGTTAGACGTTTCGACTTCGATCGAGTCATTTCCAATATCATAAAACAAAACGAAAGTTACAATTTTCTAAATTAAAAAATTGTAGTCGGATTAAATTCGGCAAGAAAAAAATTGATAATAAATTCATCGCGAAAAACTCTGCAAAAGCTTTGTCATGACATGTTTTATAAAAAAAAAACAAATTTGTCGTCTCGCCGCATAAATACTCAAAAATGCGATCGAGTGCAGTCTATTTTCGCGCAAACCATCTCCGTGTCGCCAGCGGCGAACCTCGCGCGGCGAACCTCGCGCGGCGAACCTCGCGCGGCGAACCTCGCGCGGCGAACGTCGCGTAGCGTCGCAGGCAGAAGCAAAGGCAGAAAGTCCGCAACAGCTAGTCCGGCTTGCGCGAGCCCCTGACATTGTTTCCGCCTATCGCGGAGAGAGCGGGGCCCGTCGCGTTGCGTCGCGTCGCGTCGCGTCGCGTCGCTCGGCAGGAAGAGGAGAGCACGGGAATGCGAGTGCGGTGCGGCCACGCGGTATGGGTGAACGTGCATGGCGAGGTCGCCGGGAGAAGGAACTCTTCCAATCCGGCCGCGGTAAACACAGGTGCTGCAACTATACGCTGCGTGCAACGGCCAGATATGCGAGTCGAATTTCGACGCGATGACGTTTCGTAATGCCGCCGCGCCGCGCCGGTCGATCGGACTCTCGTCCATGTCACGGCGACTCGCTTTCGTTTACCGAAAAAAAGCGGCCGAGCGTAGGCGCGAGACACATTGCAGAAAATACAGTAATCCTTTCTCCGTGCAGGAGCGATCAATTCATTTTGTTCGATCGCGAGAATAATAGAATATACATACCGACGGACATCTCGAATTGAGATTTAACTAGGATGATCCGACGCATCGATAGCTTCCGCGAATTCTTTTGTCATGGCATCGCATACTCTGTTTCAACGTTTTCAAATCCTTGTCAATTCGCGGCATATTAGACTAAATTACGTCGTCGAGTTACATCGTTAGGTGAACACTTCTGCATATGTCTTTTATTAGATATATCACTGACACAATATATTTAGAAATTACTAAAGATTTTAATATTAATTTTATTGTTTTTGAAGTGTGATTTTTTTGTTATCTATAATAATATTACTGTAGTTAAAATGAGAATAAACACAATAAATGAATATAATAGTGACAATTTTCATAATTTAGAAAATATTTTTTACTACATCTTACTTTTTTTATTTACTTTACATTTTTTTTGCTTCTTTAGCTTTTCGCCTCTACAAAATTTCTTGCAAACAATCATAGTACCCGCAGTACATTAGTTGAAAAATTCTGCTCTAGTATCACGTTCCATGTGAAATCGCAATGTCAATAAATTCTTGCAATATTAAACGAGTACCTATTGAGAATAAACAACAAGTAGAGGAAACAAAGGCTTTAAACGGTAAAGCTAAATTTTTAATATTTCGATAATCTTTTTTTTCCATGTAAATTTATACACTACGTAATTTTAATCCTGCAAATTACGCCCTGAATTTAATTTTCAGTTATCATATTTGTTGTTTTGACATCGAGAGCTTATTATTAATATTTAATTTTTAGTCTTGAAATGTAACCTTAACAAAACTCGAATAGTATAATATCACAAATTAAATTAACGAGCAATAATAATATTGATACTCATCTTAGAAAGATCTTACTATAATCTGATACTAACGAGCATTAAAACCTATAAATAATTTTGTTGCAAAATATATTACCTCGACTAGGATTCTTGAAATAATTTTTGCATGTAATATCATTTTCGAATTAAAGATATAAATCTTAGCTTTTCAAATTTATTTTTTCCATAAGAAAATTTTTCTTAGAATAAAGATTCGATCAATTAAACGATAATTAAACGTTCCGTAGAATAGTATTCTATGAAAGTATAAGTCGGCTGTGTGATTTGTAATTTCTCGCGAAGCGAACTTTTGCGCATCGCCGATAGTATAAATCGTTTGGATTATCGGCGACCATCTCTCGCTGTCCAGCGACACCAAAGTCTCATGTATTCACGAGGGTGCGCAGGAACCCGGCGGGTCTAGATCCAGGGAGCGGTGTTCGATAGATCGCGATAGATGACGAATTATTGGCCTGACGGAGTCCATCGCCGGAGGCGCAGCCAGAGGACAACCGGCAGCGGTCGATTCTCAGAACGTGTCGCGTCATTCTCAAAAGGATTTCCTTGACGAGAACGCTGCTCTCCGTCGCGATGCCGTCTATGACGTTGCGTCGTACGGCATCTAAACGAGTTCTTGTCAGAATAGCAATCCAGCTCTTACGAACAAATAAAGAAGAAGACGAATGAATAGCATTAAAACTTAGGATCAAGGATTGAATACTGAAAAAATCATATTCAACAATTCAATGAAAGTAAGTGAATTCAAAATAGAAAGAATAGATACCTAATAATCTTATCAATTGTGTCGAGACACTTAATACAACGAATAAAAAAATTGATACAATACTGTAACAGACTCGGATTTGAATATTGCAAGCGAAAACAAGTGTTCAGTTGTATGCCGGAAAAATCTATGTTTCCATACATATAATTTAATTTTTCCAATTATACTTAACTTGACTTACTTATTTTAAGTAATTTTTGGATATAATTTTGTATCCTATCTCTTCTCGTAAACGAATTGTAACGAATTATAATTCGTTCAGAATTGAAGAAAAATATCGTATCCCGGGAAAAGTATAGTAATCGATAAGAGTAAATATCCGTATATATAGCAACAAAAAGCATATTAGAAGAATGATAAATTTCTCAAATAAAAATTTAATTGCATATATATTAAAACAGATTTAAAAAAGAAAAGTTTAAAATGATTTTAAAATATTACAACAAGATACAAAATTGTCAATATAAATTTAATATTGAAGTATAATACAAAAAAGTTATAGATTGATTCACAAGGACTTCTTCAACAAAGAGTATTCAAATGGAATTAAGTGAAAAAAGCGCAAATAGGAGTCAAACGTGGTAATCGCGTTGCGCGAAATTAAATACAATTGTAACAAATTTATTAAATTAAGACATTTATATGTTTCAGCTCATTTTTTAGTCCTCAGAGACATAAATTACTATTATAAATACAATATATACATGAAAACTAATTAAGTCAGTATCGTTCTTTCATTGAAATAGTCTTTCTGTCTTTTGACTTTTAATTGCTTTTTCATTTCATTTTTGACCATAAACGATGTACTTTAAAGTTTTTTAAAATCATAACTACATTTAAAGTATTCTACGTTTTAAGATGAATTTGGCTGACTAGTCGACAGTTTAAGAACTAATTTTTGACTAAATAATTTGTTGCTTAATTGTTTACGATATGGTTGTCGTTCTAAAGTACAGAAAATTTTCAGCCTTTTGAAAAAATTGAATTTGATATACTTTTGGGACTATGATTGGCATGGCACTTTCGCAGAGGGACTACAGATTTTGCGCTTCATATTGTCTACACGTTAAAAGTAGCTAAAAATATAACCAATATGGGCTATAAGTCTACAGAATCATGATGTAAATCTTATCAAATTATATATTGTCATAATAATGGTGCGTCAACTTTTATTACAATTTTTTATTTCATTTTAAATTTCGGGAGTTCTATTTCATTATTAATTCGTATTTGATCAAGTAATGCGTAATTCAAAATAAATACATATTATAATAAATCTTATAAATAAATATTTATACGCCGATTCCAAATCTATACCACGCTATTTACAACATCTACACAAATTTTCCATCTGCTGGTTAAAGTTTTTGTGTTAAGTAAGGTACACATTTAAATGTACCTAACATATGTCTCTTAAGTTAAATGAATATAATAAATATGAAGTGTAAAGTTATTGAAGCGATTTAAAAAATATGTTAAAGTAATATAATTTGTACGTATTTAGTAAATATGTTAAAATTTACAGAATAAGGGTGTTGAGTTTACTCTATAATGGGCAGCAGTGTTGTTAGGCGAATTGTTTCGACAGAGAATATTTGTTATGATACACATAACTCTCTTCGTTTTATTCAAAATTACAGTCCATTTTGGTTGAAAGATAAACATGGTATCCGTGTTACCATTCACATACTCATATTATGTTAAATTAACACAAAAATTTGAGTGGACCGTTTGGAACATGCAATTTATGTTAACATATTTATATAAGTATTACATTTTTTTGTATGTTTAATATTAATTGACGTAAGAAAGTTAGATGCATCTGATTATATTCAACTTGAAACACTGTGTCGTATCCACAATGGAGAAAGAGAGAGAGAGAGAGAGAGAGAGAGAGTAAATGATATTTTCCGATATGCATGTTGGCGATCGTGCCGTCACGGTGTTTTCCTTAGAGGATGAACTCATCGATCGAACCGTGTCGTACCGGACACGACAAATAGCCTGAAAGTTTTATCGCGGCTTGCACAACGTGGCGCGATGTAGCGTGTGCGTTAAATGCCACATCTATGCGAAAGCCTGTGACGAATCGCTTTTAAGGATCGATCGAACGATCGATCGAACGCTAGTTCGAAATGCGTTGTCGTAATCCTTTCGACACGACGTTTGTGATTCGATACGATGCTGAATATCTTAAAATTCATGATACATACATATGTCGTCTTTCTATTAGTCGTATAACATTTAGAACAATTTTTACATAATAATGTAAATAAAATGTATCATATAAAAAATGTTGAGTATACTTTCTCAATGTCCTGAACATATTGGAAACTCATTTGAATAATATTCAAGTTTGAATTCAACAGTGATAATTACAAAACTTTGTAAATTTCATTTTACGCAATAATTATTGACAGCGGAGTCTCAAAAGAATAAATTATATTTGCTGCGATTCTTTTTGTGATGCATGGCAAAGTCCCGCATTAAAATGAAGACATCTGCATTAAATGTTTCCGTATGCATGTAGAAACTGATGTTACTATCCTCGATTTGTCGTTCCATCGCAAGGGGGGCAGAGCCACGCCACGTCGACGGGGAACCGAGTTATTTTAGCACAAAAACGGCCTACGCTGCCGACCCAGGAGAGAAAATCTCGTAACTCTCGCCGATCTCGAAACAACGTCTGATCCAGGAAAACCGCGATTTCTAATCCGTCATTAGATCCGTTACGATGTATTCATCAAATGCGACTCATTTAACAATAAATCACAATTCTTCTCTTCATAGTTTCAATAAATTTTTTATACTGTATATAATTTATATTGTAATATAATTCAAAGAATACAAGATAAAAATGGAAAAAGTAAATAATGTAAAATAATATACAAGCCGTTTTGCTATTTATATGTTTGCAATTTTATATTTGTTTGATTTTTTTGTATACAGTCTATTGCTCCACAAATAATAAAAATAACTAATCAATAGAAAGTGTTTTATTAGATACGTTTGATTAGAAGAAAAGAGGATATGTAACTTTATTAAAATATTAAAAATATTTTATCAACATTTATCCATGTTTCTTGGAATTTATTAATATTATAATTATTTCAAATCGAATTTTGAAGATTATTTTGACAAAAGTAACGTACAAGATGTAATATAATGATAATTTGAAACAATTTTTTTAATAATATGTCAATTATAATTTTTTCTGTTTACAATATTTACGATAAAAAGATTTCTATTTAAAAGAATGTGTATGTTGCTCAAAAATATTGATAATAAATCTTAAAACATTTTCAAAACACTATTTCTCTTCGCCATGGAACATACATTCGCAAATAGTAGACTCGGATTCAATAAAACACCACGGAAGAATGGTCACATTTATTTTTCGCCAGCTAATTCGGTAATATATGACCGAGTGACCTAAAACTTTTACGACGGTATCTTCATCAGTCTCAAAAAGCGTCCAACAAGAAGCGATAACGCCATACCGTAATTACGACAAAGGACTGCGTGTTAAAAGGCTTTGTGGCGTGCTGGTTTCATTCTTTCCAGTCAATTGGTACATAAGAGAATATCTTTTCACGAAATTAACTAATGCAACAGGTGTACTATCTGCTCGTAAATGTGTTTCTCTCTAGAATCTCTTCGCAAACAAACCAATTGCGTATAATTCGCGCTGCTCATATATCTTTAATTCTCATAATGGATGCTTTAATTTGACTCTTATCAGTTCTTTGTATTACATAATTGTCGTATTCATATATCTAAATCAATAGATATTTTTACATAAATTACAAAATATAAAAATAAAATTAATAATATGTAGTTGCTTTTCAATATATAATTCACACGCACTGCGTACTTTCCTATTTTTTTTAAAGGTGAAAAAGTCATAACCATTAAATGTAAATTCTAACAAATTCACTTTACTCTCTCTCTCTCTCTCTCTTTATTTCCTCACTATACTTTACTACTCTATATGGCCCCTTCTATACTACGATATTTATTTATTTATTTATTTAATCATTTATATTATATAATTAGTGATCTATTTACCTATCAATAATCTCTCAGCAGTGGTCAACTAAGGATAATTATATGTGGATTACATATGGAGCTGCATACATGGTAACGCATCCGCTAATTATTATTTATCGCATTATCGTGGTAGTAGTAACTGGTAATCACTTGCCGTTCAATTTTCTGCATGTAAGCGTCACGTTCTCTTTCTTCGACTTTCTACGTCGAGCGCCGTCAACCTTTCCAATTGTCATCTTAATCTTCTTGTCTCGCTTGCCGATATCGAAGATGAGCTTCCTCATAATATAACACTGTTTTCAAATCGCAGAAAACTTTCGTTTATTTACTACTTATCCTCGTAAGTAGTATCGACTGAGTATGACGTCGTATTAATAATGACGCAAAATAAGAAAAAAATAATTAATAGCTCAAATTTCTTTCTATTTTTCCGTAACTTCTCTATCTCATTAAAGTTCTCGATCTTCACATGTCAAAAATTGTTAGTATATATATATACAAAGATACTTAAAATGATAAAAATTTAGCAGAAAAATCTGCAAGCTAGTGCAAGGCGTCGCGCGAAATTTTCAGAAAATAACAGGCTTTCATGGACTGATACGGTAAATTGCGATGGAGAAAGATACTTTGTTACATTAGCTAACGATGCCGCGAAACAGTGCGCGTGCACCGCCGAAGAAAGTGCACGTCTTGTTCTTTTCTCGTCCGTCAACCCGCGCCTCCTCTGCAGCCCCGTAATTAATATCTGGTGTGGCGATTCGATTAAACGGCTTATTACCAGAAAGAATTAACACAAAACGTGCATGCGCCTCTCGATAATTGCAGCCACTCTCGCCACACGAGAGGATGTAATTTGAAAAAAAAATCTCACTACTGCGATACAAATTGCTTGCGTACCTTTCAAAACAAATCCCGCAATATCAACCATCGATTACGCAAAATAATCAGTGAATTATTCATCAGTAAATACTATAAAAAAATTGAAAAAATAATTGCAACTTTCATAACTTTAAATTACTTTAAAACAATAATTTACGCTATTTCTAGTTTAATTGTTATTAAATACATTAATCATTGCGGTAATATATGAATGAAATAAAAATCACAATTTTGATTAATATTAGAGATACAGGGACGATAATACAATTGCATTAATTAATACTAGGCATATATTTTAATATAAAGTGTTATATTGAATAAATCGGTTAGGACAATCGCCCGTTATATTGATATGTATGATTAAAAATTAACAGGCGTCGAAAACGATGCACTGAGAGTTTAGTTTCTCTAAATATTGCGTGATTCGTTAGCCTCGTCGGCATGGAAGCGCCTTTAATTTTTCGCCATTCTTGCGGGAAGGTAAAAAGAGAGGAGGAAGAGATATTAACTGGTGATTCAGGCCGAGACTAACGCGCACTTTTCCTCGACACGTTTCTCCCCGACGCGGATGATTTCCTCTTCTACGAGTCCTTTTTCTGCCTCTCGTCATTTGATGATGCAGAGCAAAAGGGTGAGTTAAAGATTTCTCTACAGATTATTAAAGATTTGTGTGTGAAGCACTTCCATGACTGTTTCATTTGTGAGTACCAATATCGGTACCAAGAGTACCAACACTATGAAAGATCAATTTAAAATTTTCTCTATAATAATTTTATACTAATTTATACCATCTGTACAGATTTTCAATGCACATTGATTACTTTAACCTTGTTTATTTAACCTTGCTTTTTTTTTATGTTTGACTTGATCTCTCTGTTAATGTAAGATCTTATTTCTGTGAAAAGTTTATATTTTTCATTGTTTTTAATATTGATCTATAAACGATATCTAAGTAATTGAACAGACTTTAGCAAGGTTAAACATTTTAACTTGCACGAATATTATCGTAAAAATCGTTCTGCCTTGACTAGAATTTAATCATTATAAATTAATATAAAGCAAATATAAACTTGTTAAGATTAAACATCCTGAGATTAGCATCGGAAGCAACAGCGAGAGTACGCGCGGTGGATATAAGCCCGGAGGTCCCAGAAACTTGTGAAGAAGCCTCCTCTCGTGTTCGAGACTCGTCAAGGACACGAGGGTGGCGGGTCCAAGGCACGTACTTGCGCGTGCCGCTCGCCTTCCTCTTCGCTGTGAAAATCGCTCGGACCGCGCGAGAAAAGGAAAAGTTGTGGCGAAATCATACTGTGTTCTATAATGTATACAATATAACGATAATCAAAAAAATTTTCCTACCACAGCTTTTCCATAAACGTAAACATTATATTATCTTCTACTCGGATTTTTGTGCAAATGTAAAGATAATTTTTAATTTAATATACATGAAAAGGATGAGTTTGCTAAAGTATCTAAAAATTTAGCTAGGTAGAAATAATCTAAAAATAATTTTATTGTACCATCAAAATAACTATAAGTGAGACGCTTAAACTGATTATTATAATATGTAGAATGTTAAAACTTTTCACAGCATTGCTTGAGGTTCTTTTAAATATTTTGATGATCCAAATAATCTTATGTTCAGATCTATAGCTATAAATTTTCTATAGCTAAATAAGATACTTGAGCAATCTCGTTCTTTTCGTGTACAAATCAATATAAACGATCACAGTCACACAACAATCATAATGTATTGCAAAATCTACTCTTTGCTGACAAAAACGTACTCTCTCCTCGTATAAGTGAGTTCTCACAATTTCGATGTAATTAAAGCAGTCACGTCCGTCGTCCTTCATCAACGCATGATGATTGTCACAGGAATCCATGAATCCTCGGTGTTGGTTGCATGGATAAGACCTTCGAAGCGTGGCGGCGCGTGTTCGACGAGCTGCAGTCACGAGGAGGTGCCAGAAACCGTCAAGTCCCAGTGCATGCGACTTTTCAAGGACATAGGTACGTCGAAGAAGAAGAAGAAGAAGCAAAGTAGAAGTGGGAGAAGCGACGATGGAGAAGGAAGGGTAGAACGGCAAAGTAAAAGAAGAAGAAGAAGAAGAAGAATCCCCTCGCGCAGCTCACGTCCGCGAGAACCGGAAAGATTCCCTCGATCCGCTACGAACGGCTTCCAAGGTCCGCGATCCGTATTCCAGCGAGACCAACACATACGAGAGAGCCGCATTCACGCAGGCACGCACGCACGCATGCCTCGAACGCACGTCCGGCCGCGAGGTTATTGTTTAAAACGTTCCCCTTTATTGTGTCTCTCTCTCTCTTTCTCTTTCTACAATGTGCTCGGTCGCACGCAGCCGGAACGACCGGAGGGCCTCCTCCTCCTTCACCTTCTTGGTGCATATGTTGCTAAATATGCCTTTTGCAATTCTTTCGCTCAGGTACGCTATACATTTTCGTCTTCGGTCGGTTGATTAGCGATCGGGATTCAGCGTGTCATCGCGCGAGATCTATCTAGAAAACAATATAGAATGGGATATCTTGGTTCGCATTTTTCTCGATTTGCAGCAAAGCTGGAAATCTTGTAATATTACTTCTCATTTCGACCAAAATAATTTTGCAGAAATCTGAAAATTTTTCTTATCATTGAATTTTTTACATTTATATCGAATTTGTTATACCTACTATCCACGCTATGCATTTTTTTCATAGTTTAATAAAATGTTTTAAGCCTTAAGCCGTAAGAAATTGACCAATTACCCCGGATCTACAATACGTGTTTTAAGCCTTAAGCTGTAAGACATTAACCGATTACAGTCGAATTCGAGGAGAATAATCGACTATGATTCGTCCATTTCTTATGGCTTAAGGCTTAAAACTCTATTGTAGATCCGGATTTAATGTCTAAGAGAAAAATATATTCCTTAAAACGGATAAAATTTTTAACCAATACCAAACTATTGTTTATATAAAGTCAATCTTATTAAATTGCAAGTAATTAAAATACCTTAAATATCGATCGCATTGTGAAAGTTAAAGCTTCCAAAATGGAGCTATATACCAAATGAAAGTTGTTATCCGAATAAATATCCTTCAATTAAATTAATTTATTCAAAACTAGAATCTAATAGATGTGCGTTTCCTCAAATTATACATTTTATTTCAAGAATTTAATTTCCAACATTCAGTGCATCCTAAAAATTGCATTCCATTTTTCATATAATTTTTCTGTATGAAATACAATTGTATAATTATATATATATCATATTTCTCCATTTATAAATTACATCTACATATATAAAATTATATTTTCATTTGCCTTCTATTCGTGCAATTTTAATTTATTAATAAAGACGGGAAATTTCCGACACATTAATTTCCTTCCAGATATAATTCTTAATCGATATTAATCGTTTTAGAAGCGATTGGGAGTATTTCCCGATCGAATTTTATTGCTCGCTTTGAATTGACTTGCTCGCTTCGGCAAGAATCTCTTTCTCCGCGTGCATCTATCGTAATGCGGGATATCGATCGCACGCGAGACGCAACAGACGGACACCGTCGAAACACGTTTATTGTGTCTACCGGAGAGAGTTAGCCGCGTTGACTGTACACGCGGCTTGGCACAGCCGCAACCCGGTACGCAACATGGTTGCACTTTCGTTCTCCCTCTTCGTCGGCACGAATCGCCTTTCGATTCGAGACAACTGCAGGATTATCGAATCGCACGGATAAAAGTGAAGCAACCGCGGCTCTTCGCTTCGAAAACATCGGTGTGAAGACTCGGGCAATTTAGATGCCAGTGGAAAGTTCTCAGCGTCTTGTTTTTCAAGATTCAATAGAGGGACTCGACGTCCCTCTCCTGATAAGCACAAAAAACGCCGGAGACTTTCCGTTGCACGATTGTTTAATTGTTCAAAATAATCTGTTCCAACCGTTTTTCTTATTCACTCTCGCCCTGAATTTCATATATAAACGATCGCGCCTCTTATTTTTCACCACAAAGCTTCGTGTCTAAAAGTCGAATCTTAGTCCTTGAACGAGACGCGGCCGCGTATCAATGTAACCAAGTTATTGCTTTATTATAGTTACAAACTGTGTGCGACAAAACCGCAGGAAACGTATGCAATTGGAGATTTCCAAAGGAAGCTGCCAGCCAACGAACGGCAGTAAAACGATTACGCTAATTCTACATTCCCGACAAGGAATCCATCGTCTCTTCGAGAAACGCACATCGTGAGCGGAGAGTCGCACTACCCAAAGATCGTGTCGTATCTCCTTTTTCTCGAAGGGGGACGCGCGAGGAGACACGGACGCACACAGTTTCGTGCGACACGCACGTGCGTCCATGTGCCAAGCTAGCCGCGCGCGGCGGCTTGCATGTAGCGCGTCTCGACTTGGAAAGGGGAAGTATAGTCGTCGACGAGGATGAGGAGAGAAAGGAGGAGGAGGAGGAGGAAGAAAGAAGGTGGACGGCGAGAAGGGAAGAGGCAGGACGCGGACAGACGGACGGGAGGTGCAGCGAACTCTCCCAAGGCCTGCGTACCCCCACCGAGCGTGCAACTGCAACTGCAATTCTCGCGAACTGCCGCGCCGCGCCGAGCCGCGAGTCAGGCCGGGAGAGATAGACTTGGTGCAACACGCGAGTATAAGGCAAGAGCGGACAAAGAAAGGGGCGAGCCCGGAAAGGATCGGCGCGCGCGCGGCCAAGAGGAAACGGACTGGAGAGTAGAGCAGGGCGAAGTTTATTAGCACACGCGCTCCGTGTGGCGCTACGAAAAGGAAAGTACAAAGAGAAGGCGAAAATTCATCGCGCTCCGGAGATCTCCCTGCTTGAGATTTCTCGCGCATCGCAAAAGAAAATAATGCGAATAATACACGGCAAGAAATTATGATTTTACTCTCCAATATCGCATCGAGACGTGAGAAATATTGTAATCCTTTGCCGGTACAACGCCATATATAGCAGGATGAGGTACGCCCACGCAGGCAACGTAATCAGCTTACGCTATCGACTTTTAAAAACAAAGGGACGTCGTCGGTCCCAGCGAGAATGTTACAAACAATTAATTGCTTCACGAAATCGCGCATAGAATGGCCCACGAAAAAGTGTGGGCAGGACGCTCTCATTCTAAAGATTATACGAAACGAATAAACTTATTTACGTTCGAGAAGAAATTGCGTTCTCTCGTTCGCGCGCGCGTTATTCAGCAGACGACACGAAGCTTTTGTGACAAAATGCTCTTCGCTATTTTGGTTCCAAATTCATACGGTCGGTCATTACCTCGTTGACCTATACCGCCATCATTTCTCTCCGATTATCTTTTAACTCATATTTGCGTCATTCATGTTCAAGGTGACCGAAAACAGGCGCTCATCAGGAAAACGCAAGCGCTGCAACAAGATGAACGACATTTTCCATCGCGAGCGAAAATGAGGAAAGTAAAGATAAAATTTATTACACTGTGTATTTTCATCCATCTCTGATAAGATAGATTCTTTCAAAATGACAATTGTGCGGAGCGATTGATAATATTCGATAAAAAGAATTAAATATAATTTGAAATAAAAGCGGAGAGTGTAGGACGGACTTGTATCCATATGATGCAACGCGGAAAGAATAATTTTGCCGAAGCGATCTTCAGCTAGTCTGAAAATAATTATTTCGTTGGACCAGCGAAATATAAATTACATGAAAATCTCCAGCAGAGAGAGATTAGCTGCGAATACTGCAAAAAGTTTTATAATTCTAGCAACCAATTTGAGCAGAAATTATTTTCAGATCTGTACTCTATATAGCTAAACTTTTAAATACTTCAAGCAAAACTGTTCTTTTCGTAAAGTTAAGTAATGGGGAATTCGAAATTGTTCACTAGTCGCATCGCAAAAGGGAAGAGCGAAGAGACGCTTGAGAAGAAAATAAAAAAACAAAAGTATAGGAAAAGAAGGCAAATGTTCTCCTCCGCTCGTTTAAAAGCAAAGGTATGCTTCATTTATGTCACACCGGTCATGCACACGGAGGAGGGGGGGGGGGGGGG
>NW_017276018.1:130411-160475 GCF_001594065.2 Cyphomyrmex costatus
CCGATTAAAAGTGAATCAGGTTTTATTTCCGGCTTCGCGAGCTCCCATTACCTCGGCTCGGCGACCGATCTCGCGTCTTATTATTATTATTTACTTGAGGAGAGGTGCCGCCTCGTCCGTAAGCAAAACCCGATTATCTACGCCTGGATTATATCTACTTCTGGATTGATTGTTAACCGCGAATACGAACGAGCGATCCGAATATGAGTCGAGCGCGCAAATGATACCACGCGCTTATCGCGCAGCATTAGCAAGTTCTATCGCAATATATATTACGCAATATCATAAATATGAGAGATTTGCTAAATGACTGGAAATTGTTATGATAATAATTTTTTTTCAGGACATTGACGTTTACTATACACGCGAATTGACACTATCCGAGAAATTGCTGTAAGACGCGTCTTGTCGTCTCTCAAGCTCATACCTTTCACGCCTTTTTTTTTTTTTTAAGTCGTTAAATATGTATTATTTTGCGGCAAGGTGTGTAATTGTCTCCTAATGAAACTTTCAAAATTTTTATTGAAAGGCTCTCATAGCTTTTCTTACCCATCATTGTGAACCATCATGTTAGTTAGTTTGACACGAATGTCATTACGAAAATATTCTTTGCTATTATTTCTTCGTATTCTTTAATATTTTTTTACCGTAGCGGCATTACTTATGGAAGGCATTAAAATCATAATTTTAATAATATATTTTCTATCGTTTAATTTTACATTGACTTAAATCCATTAATTTAATTGTTTATCGCTAAATGCAATAATAGTAAGTCTTATCCATTGTTAAACATACTTTCATTGTTCTATACGTGATTGATGAAAAGTGTTGAAGATTTAAAAATGCACTGTGTTTCTAAACTTCATTATATAATACATATAGAGACGCGAGAAATATATTTATATACGTTATATATTTTATAATATACATATAAATACACACACTGTAATTTTTTAATTATACTCTCAATAAATCTGAATAATCCAAAGCTGAATGTAAATTTTCACATTTCTCATCATTCCTCGCCTCATTAAAGCCGGCTGCTAAGCAAAGTGGCACACAGCGGCTATCGCGAGGTAGCGGAGAGGAATCTATAGGATCGCGCGGATCGAAAGTGAGATCGAGATCGGTCCGCGTTTCCTCCGCTTAAGGAGATAGTGCCGAGTAGATACACGGGTCCAGCAGTGCGAGACTAACCTCCTTCGTCGCCCCTCAGTCAACGTTTCGGAGTTTGCGAGCCGCGGTATACCGCAGTTACACACATACATACGTAACAATTGCTGCGCGCGCGCGCGCGCGCGCACGTGCAGAATTGCATACGCGCACTTCTCGCGCACTTTGCGCACTTCGCGCACGAGCGAGCGAGCGAGCGAGCTCGTTTGCCACGCTAGCCCTGGCCTAGATAGGCCGACGCGAGTCGGGTTTGCATCGTTGCATCGCCTTAAGCCTGTCTCACGCACCGATCTATCGTTGTCTACCTTCGTTATTCCCCCTCCTCCCAACATTTCCGCGCACATAGATACACTCGGTTATTGATCGCCGCGCTCGAGCGTAAAAATCTGTTCTCGCGGAATCAATTCTCCAATTCCGATGAAATCTTAAGCTACCGAACGCTTAATTTATTTAATTGTCCGCACGAGCTTTTATCCGTGAATAAATCGATATCTCTGTCATTCTGTTCGCGATGGTCGCCTCGCATATATCATTTAACGTTTCTTTTCACTTAGCTTATATTTTGTGTTACAGTGGCATGTGTTTAGAGCAAATGCGCTTCCCTTAAGGGAATCTCTTATTCCCTACTTTGGTAATGTCGGGCAATCGAATTTGCATTCTATCACCGCTTTCAGTTCACGCACCGACCTATCATCGACCGACATCTTCGTCTTCTTGCTGGATTCGAGAAGACACAAAGAAGATTGCCCATGATTGATATTTTCAGCGAAAGCTGCAATTCGAAGTGCTCAATCGGCGATGCTCGAAACATGTAGAAGACGCAATTCGAAGGGCGGAAACAAGAATATGTATACGAGCGACGCGACGAAGACGTTCAGTTTAATGAGAACACAGCTGACTATAATTTCGCTGGAATCGTGGTTTCTTTTTAGTTCCCCTCCTTCGATAACGAAGACGAATCTTTCACAGCGTCTGCTTTTATCGTACGACGAAATCCATGAAAAATAAACATCCCGCAGTAAAGTGACTTCGTGTCACTGCGATTAACAAGTTGCGGCTAAAGGCAATCTTCCCGATACAGAGATTTTTTTTTAGTACATCTAAGAGCAATTTTATCAGAACCTTTAAAAGATTTATCGTTATATTTATTATAATTGAGTTAGAAATTAATGTTTTGCCAAAAACAGCTTTATTTATAATTAATCGAAAAGAGATGATTTCAATATCTAATTACATTTCGAAATCTCTACGTTGGCAAATTTATTTATATAAAATTCGCAGCTATACATATCTGAATTTGGAACGCTTTTATAAATAATAATCTCTCATTTCTTCCCATCTGTCTTATTTGTAATATTATTATTATAGATAAAAATATGAATTATTATTATACCACATGCATGCGATTATAATTCCATTGTTGCATATGTCAGATTACACTTTCACTTATCTGCCAGAATCATCTGAGATTCAGAATATAACGTATACGTGTACCTATTGCAGTGTAAACGATCAGTCTTGAAGTAATAAAACAACGAATACAGCATTCCTCTCATCTCACTCCTCCGTCAGCTTTTTAAGATTGTCGGATATGTAAATGTGGAAAATGAGCCTGAAAGATGAGAACAGTTTTACACCACGGCCGCACGGGCACGAACAATTACATTTGCAATCTTACAGTCACTCTCTCCCTCTGGCACGCACACCAACTTCCTTCCCTAAGGCGGTCCCTTGGATATACATATACAGCAACGTATTCGTCAACGTATGTTGTCGAACAAACAAGAAGACGGATAGGTCGGGACGCGCGCTTCAGGTGTGTTACACCGTGTAACCCCGATCCTCCGATGTTTTAACAACGTGATGTTACGCCATTTCACCGCAGAACCATTTTTTCGTACGTACATTTTTTATCGTCACGAACCGCACGACATTACAGCCGAAAGTGCAGTGGCCGAATTTATGACGTCACGTGTCGCGTATGGCATCACCGGCGCGATGTAACATTTATCTGCGGGCAAACGTCGAACGGATTTCGTCGTTATTTTAAACTGCGAGCGCAAATTGGGTCGCACGGCGCGCGCGGTCATCGAATCGTAATCGCCATTTTCCTCGCAATATCCCGCATATTTTACGAAGGAATCACGATTTACCTGCAGTTACGTGCAGCTTCGAGATAGACTCTATCGCGTCTCGATAAAAGAACAACACTGCGAGACTTTCGCCATTGCACGAATGTGCATCGGGGATTTAATTAATGCGATTTATTATTAAATCATCATGACGTATTTCTTCCAATTACCCCGGCAAAGGCAAAGCGCAATCAATTACATACGAATAAAAAATATTCTCGGTTTATAGCTGTCCTAAAAATAGACATGTATATTTTTCATTTTTATAAGAAACCTTTATGGAAGTGTGCTGAAACGTACACGTTTCTTTTTATAAAAAAATATATCGACGTTGATACATCGCCATCGAAAATATTCGGTCGAATAATTCTTCTGTGTAACTATTTCAAAACTACATAAAACACACTACCTTCCTTTTATTTTTATGAGATTTTACTTGCCACATTTTCTTTAATACAAATGTGTAATGATGCTACTTTTATAAGAGAGTAATGAATTAGAAATTTTAATTACAAAATCCAACGATTCCTAAGTGACCAATCAAAAGATCGCATAACGTGAAAAGTTTCTTTGTTTCTGCGCAGATTTAACGAAAATCGGGATCGAGAACAAATCATCTTAAATCACGCGGCGCGCGTGTAAAAGTTTCAAACCATGTTACGGCCGTGCGAATTCGGGGCTGCGAGATTTTCGGCAGTTTCACGTGCCAATCGTTCTCGGCGTGTCACAAGAGCGCGCAGAGCCACGAGAACAGTGCATCGGCGGCGATGCGTCCGCGGCGCATGCGCCGCTCGGCCGATGCACGTGGTAAGTGCAAGTATGTCAAGGCGCGACCTGAATTTTCCTACTCTCGGTGCCCTCCCCTCCCCTCCCCTCTCCCGCCGCCGCCGCCGCCGCCGCCGCCGCCGCGGTATTCCCCGCCCGCGCGCGCGCGCGTCCCTCTGTTCATTGCATCGCGTTTACTCGGTGCAACTATACTTCCCTTCTCTCTCCGCGCGCTGTCCCGCCGTATCCCTTTTCCTCCACCAGCTGCGTGCGTGTGCGTCTTACCTGCGCCCTCGAGAGCAACACGCGCGCGCGTGTGTGTGTGTGTGTGTGTGTGTGTGTGACACGTTCTCTCTAGGAACGTAAAAATAGCGAGAGCTCGTATCGAAAGCGATTCCTTATCCTCGTCAAGATCCCTTCCGTCGAGAGGATTTTTCTCTCCGTCGCTTTTATCGCGCGCGGAAAAGGAAAACGTGCGCCCCATCGATCGGTCTCGATCGATCGGCGCGTGGAAAACGCGACGAAATTGAGAAAGCTGTTCGCCTCTCGAGAAATTGAATGTCACGCTTCTCTTCATTTCCTCTGCCAAAAGCCATTCTCAGTTTTTTTGTTCTTCATTGTCAACGTCGTCATTTTGACATCCGAGGTAAATGAAGGTCTAGAATCGACCGAGAATCAATTCTATCCGATTACCTACATTATTGTTATCGCGGAGTTGACCAGCGCAACACTTTAATGAGATCAATTACGAGTCTTGATATTATATTTATGAATTCGCAATAAAAACGGTATCAAACAAATTCGTACAAATGTTGCGAGATTTATATATTAAATCTAGAATGCTGTCGCGCGCGCTGTTGAATGATACAGTATCATATTGCTATCGATATACGTAAATTTTACATACGACAAAATACAATATTCTCGTTAATGTAACACATGTTTGTATTCATCCATTTCACTTTTATAATGTGTGACAAAATATTTTGAACCTAGACTCTTGTAATGGCGAATAACCTAATTATTAAGATATAACATATATTTGTAATAAAGCTCAATAAATTTTAAAAAATAATAAAAAGAAACAGAGCTACGAGCCTAAAAATTCGTTAAATTATATAATTGGTAGTATCTGTCGAATTAAGTTAAAAATATGAAGTTTAATAAAAACAAACGTTTCAACCTACATTAGGTCATCTTCAGTGTGGTTGACATTTCAGATAAAACTATAAATACAATAAATTGAAAGTTGTTAACAACAGTTATAATTATAAAATTAAAATATAAAAATATAAAGTGTAGTATTCTAAAAAATATATATAAAAATAAGTGGGTGTACATTTTCTCACTCGCATAATTGAAGTTGTATTAATTTCGGTGACCCAAAAAGAATTATTGAGAACATTCAGTACTAATTATTAAGTTAAAAGGAAAGAAAGAATAAGCACGTACAACTATATATCAAATTCAATCTTCAGATGATATAGAGAGTACGTAATCCAATTTTTCGTACGTCTCCTCGTGATAACGCAAAACTTAAGAAAAAATTGAAATCACTAGATTCTCTGCTGTAACGCTGATTACCAGCAGGAGATCTAAACTGATACGGAATGTTTAAAAGCTTATCTTTGCTTATCTTAGCTTTTAGCATGGCGGATTGGACTTCCTAATGATCACTGAAGGTCACAGCTTACCGCTCAATGACCTCGCTTACTTGCACATAAAATTTACATATCGATAGCATTCTATTATATTCATGGTAATTTTTGTCCCTGAAACCAGACATTAAAAATATTACAACCTCCTCTATCATCGTGCACCCACATAGATTCCTTTGAGTAAAATTTATCTTGAGAGCTTGATAATGTTAAGGAGGTCGCGCAAAAAAGGCCAGAGTGATAGTATCTGCTCGCGATATAAAAGTCAAGAGATTACATCATTCTTCTCTATATACATATATATTATTTTTATATACTTCCTGATTGTCCGTAATACCTCTGGCACAATATTTAAAACGCACGACGTCACTCCGTCCTCTTGATTGATGCACCTCGAGGCGACTCCTATGCTTCCGCGCGCGTGAATGACTTCGAATGCGTGCGCGCACACGCATTGCATGTGGGTGGCCCTTACGTATGTATGTACATACAAGAGTGTTGTTACGCATGTACTTGTTTTGCGTACGCGGCTGACGCCTTTACGAGCGCGGCTGACGCTTTTACGACCGTACCATCGCGGTGCAACGTACGATTAGGAGTTAATTGAACGACGCCTCGCGTGATTCTGCCCCCACCACCCCAAGTCGTTTACTCTCTCTCTCCGCGATCGAGCCCGTCTCGTGGATTTCGACAAAGTTGAAAGAAAGCGAGAAACACATCATGAGGGAGATAAGACGTTATCATCCACCCATGTATGTCGACGCGCTCGCGCATCAAGCATTCAGGCGTGAACATTATTACGTGTACGTACGTACATACATTCGCGTGCGGAAACGCCGCGACAACCGTCGAACTGTGGCGCAAATCGTCGCGATGGAGTTCACCGTGGCGCACACCTTCGCAATTAAATACTCGTAACGTTAAGCGAAATTACATCGTTCTTATTTCTCATCATTTCGCGCACTTCGATTATGCGATTCATACGATGCGTTGCAGTGCTGCATTTACGTATGTCGTATATTTTTATATGTTATCAGAAACGAACGAGTAGTTGATTACGCCATTCATAATTTACAAAAAGATATGTACAAACTACAGAGAGATAAAAAGAAGAAAAAGGTTTTTCTTTCATTTCTAATTATTGTATCGCTCGTGTGTCGCACTGACAGCATTATTCGACACCAGTTTAAACTATAAGTGCTATAAGACAATACAAGTGTCTCTTTATAAGAATATTGTTGCGATTTCACGATTATTGGTTTGCTAATTGCACGAATAATTGCACGTTTTCCTTGTCGCGTAATTACATAATACGTGGCGTAGACACTAAATTACGCCATCATTATGCACAATTCAAATTGGATACATGCAGAATTACGGCTACTGAAAACAAATGAATGAGATAAATGTTATATGTAATAATGTAATGTAGTGTGTGTGTGTTGACGATCGCGTCACGTGTCTCACTTTCTTCAATTCAGATATTTTACTTTTAGCGAGGAATTCCTCGAGGATTACAGCATTTTTTCTTGAGTAAATTAAAAGCTAATTAGCTTTGAATATTTTTGTTTTTATCAGATCCAATGACTAACAAAGAAATCCATCTCATTTTAATGAGCTTTAAATGTGTTATTTTTTAGACAAAAATAAGGGATTTTTTAAATAAAGGTATTTTTTTCGTAAAAAAGGACCCAATCGCATTTCTAGAGGATACAACACTCCTTTCAAAAAATCAGTTATTGTCTTTCGAAGCGAAAATCGTTGAAACTGTAAGAAATAAAAAAAGAAAGTTGAATGGTTTTAAAATAAAAATTGAATAATTTTAAGAATATTCAATAATTAAAATTTAAAAAATATTTTCTTAATTTTCATTTTTATATAAATATATAAACATTTTTTTATTTTAACAAAATTTTTTAACCCAACAAGTAGGAAACAGGAAATGCTATGACGGTTGAAGTTTGATGTTTTAATGCTTAAATGATTCAATGTAAATTAGTAAATACTATATATGTATGTACATGCGTATATATACACACACTATTTACAATTATTATTACAAACTACTTTTCAAACCATTACACTGCCTGCGAAAAAATATATGTCTCTTATTTTTGTAGAGGAAAAAATTACGTGTTTTTTATTTTTATAGAAAGGAACATATTCAAAGTTTATCAAAATCGGAGAAGAAAGCATTCCTATGGATTTTCTTATATAAGTAGAATAGAATAAAAAGAAAAACATCAACTTATACAATAAACATTAATCAATTTAACTTTAAAAATCTACGTAAAAATATAATAATATTTTGTAATGTGATAAAAATATGTTAATACATAAGTCAAATTGTTACGAGATAAAATTTTATACTTTTGTGCCATCGATTAGTAATGACATTATCAAGTTCTTCTATTATCCTAATTTCGATGTATTATTAACGATCACATCTACACATTATGACTTTTTATTCCTTAAGTTAGCAACACTGATACACACGCTGCGCTTCTTACTCTCACTTTTGTTTTTGTGTGTTCCTCTACTCGTACGTTGTACTCATCTTTATGTTCTGTTCTTCTCAAGTACGTTGTGCTTGTGTGTTTATCTACTACCCAACACAAATAATAAATTAATTTTTATAACAATTAATTTATCTATTACTATTACCTATACTATAAAGCAGTCTCGTATTAGAACATTTAACACTATTTTAAAAATATCATCGTACTCAATTAAATACAAATCAAAGAAATTTACTGTTCGATTTTCTCGACGCTATTTTGAATCGTCTAGTCTTGCATTTCCAGTCAATAAGCAATCATTTATGATAAAATAAAATTAGGAAGGTGATATTTCTTCTATACGTCATCTCTCTGTTGCCAACAGGCGAGGTCATACTTGATCCACTCTCGTACTCTATCGAGATCTGTATCTTCGAGTTTTGTCCAGGAAGGATGCATGCACATAGTACTTTTTTCTTCATTAGACATGGTTAAGTTCGATAGGTGTAGGAAGCTTTCGTTCCAGAATAATGTTGCCAAATATTGAAGATTATATCAATTTAGAGACGTGTAAGTGGGCGCTGACCTACCCTTACCTCTACCCCTCGTCTTTGTCCCCAGGACGCCCTTCCACGCGTATCCTACCCCAACCCAGACATCCATTTCACCGACAAACAACCTCTTCCCCTCCGACACGGAGCGACACGACGAGGTCCTCACAAGGATCTCTTTCTCTCTTTTTCTCAGTCTTTCTTTTCCTGCTCTCTTTTCTCGTTCTTCGTGGACGCCTCAGAAAGTGTATCCAGGGCAACACGCGAACCCTCGTCAGGAGCTATCGAGGTCAACCCCACAAAAAATAGGAACTGACACGTCGTCTTCCTTGCCTTTCTCAATCCGCGCCACTACCAACTTCTTTGCTTACCCCCGTTCCTAAAACTTCAAGGCATGGAAGAAGACAAAGTGGAAGAGACGCGATCCGACTCGATATACCTGCAGCTAAGAGAAGTCCTAGCACGTCTTTCATGTCGTATTCCTTCCATTTCCATCAGCACTACCACTACTATAGTATCACTATCCCGATATAAGGACGATATGAAAAGGGCATAATCTACAAGACGTCGTGTAAGAACCAAATGTATCGTAAATAAATGATGAAGCCTTTTTCAATACGAACATCATTGTCCGATCATCATTATATCGCATTCGAGCTTACATCTCTTATATAGTCTCTGAAATACCTAATAAACTATCATTTCAATAGTATTAATGACAAAAATTTTGTGATTTTATGGATATATTAACTTTTCATTAACTAAAGTATAATCTAAATATCTTACTTTCGATTAATTCTAATCGCGTTCCATAAATATTTATTCAAAGTATAAAGAAAAACGGTCAAAATCGAGCGATAATAAGATTTTTTAATTAATAGTTTACTATTTAATTAATAATATTACTAAGAAACATAAAATATAAAAATATAAAAAATATATAAAAATATCGAACGTTTCGGAACTCACAGGTCCTTTTCTTCAACGATTCAATAAATCAAAATTATAGTGGTGAATTTGTTGGCTGGACGAAAAATAGTAACGCATTTTGAGATCAGCGTAAAATAATTAGATTTCGCTCGTCTCTTTTATTTAATATTTTTATTTTATATTTCTTAGTTATATTGTAAACTATTAATTAAAAAATCTTATTATCGCTCGATTTAGAACGTTTATACTTTGCATTGCAAAAAAACGAGCGAAATCTAATTATAAATATTTATGTTTTTATACGTTCTACTTCATTAAAAAATTTAATCATATATTGTGTTAAAATGCGAAAGAATTGATGACATATAACTTTAAGCATTACAGTTAGATTCAATTACTATTCTAGACCAAATATAGCGTAATAATTGTAATAACTTTTGTTGACGCGACGCGTCCTTATCTCTTCGCTCTCCGGACTCGACTGCTTAATAATCACGCACACGAATTTTGGCGACTCGTGGATTCACCTCGCTTGGTGGCTCAATTGGTCGTTGCTGTCAGTATAACGACAAGCGTTCAAAGAGGGGAAAAACAATAATAGAGTCGTTGCAGTGTTCTTTTAGAACGCGGAAATATAATACAAATACGTATTTCTTAGTCAAGATCGTCGAAATAATACACAATGTATCTAGAAGCCTCGTTGAAATATTCTAATAGAATTCTGCGGAGAATTTTGTTGCCGCTATTTTCACGAAATGAAAATTTTAAAAAGAAAACTTATTCGAATTGTGCATTAAATATTTATCTATTATAGAAAATTACCTCAAAATGAAAAAAAAATTCGATTGAGATTATATCTGGATATCGCACCACAATAAATTAATTTTATTCTAACCATTCTAACCTCTCACGGAGAATTGAAGAACGTAGCGTTCCAAGAATCGGAGATTTATTTTCATTAAAACGAAACCCGCCTCACGCGACCAAGAGCATCTCGACTGTCGAGCATTCGGAAACATTTTATCGATCGTTCCGGGAAGCACACCTACATTGATTCGTCGGAGATACTGTTGCACGAGTTAATTAATGAATGAAGCACGGGGCAAAAAGCGTGATCTTCCGGAAAAAGCATTTCGCGAGAATCAATTTGCCGAAGGTCGATGGTAACAATAGGACGAGGGTGACGTCGCAATAGTTTCCAATAATAAAATCAACAAGCGTTTTAATCGTCTTTTTAAAATATCGATTCTACGATCATTAATTTAACTATTCTCACCAAAAAAAATGACGCTTGAAAAGTTAATAAATAATGTACATGTAAAATGCATCAAGACGCGTTTGATTAAATTTTCATCGTGAGTATTTCTCATTACAATTATCAATATTATTGTTAATTATATCTGGCATTCACCAAGAAAAAGACACAGTAGTAGCAGTTTTATATGTATGTAGAATTGATGTGTGTCTAATTGTATAATAAAAGCAATATTAAAACGAAATCTTCTTTCGGACTTTCCTTATTCACAAAAACAACTTCATTACAAAATTCACAATGAGAATATGTAATGCATAAGCTGAAGATAACTCAAAAGAGAGACAAAATGTACTTATTGGAATAAAGGATTCTAACAATTCCACTTTGATTACGATCAACAACAACGTTTGTCATAGGAATATATTATAAAATATTCCATAATTATTGCAACTACAAAATAATTTATTCAACTATATGTATATTAATTCTATATACCACATATAAAACTGATGCCGCCCACTAGATTTTTCTGTGAGGTAAGTCGGAGTAACTTAGCGAAAGTGAGAGTCATCCATGATGTTCTAAACTCGCGACCTTTTTGCGGGAGAAAAGGTTCACCTCGATGAGCCTGGTCCATCATTATGACAGCCCTCGAAGTTTTCCGAGATTTCTCTAGCGCATCAGTGAACCCTCTCGATGCGCGAGGGCCGTGTTCGACTAATTGGCACGGAGCTCTGACGCAATTCCATGGAAGAGAGGCCGAGGACGAACGCGTAGGGGCGGATTGTCGAGGGTCAGGGTCCCGGCCCCCGCGTCCTCTCTCACTCTCTCACCATGCGGGAACCGGACGAACCTCCTTCCCTCTCTCTCTCTCTCTCTCTCTCTCTCTCTCTCTTCCGTTCTCGCTTATTCTCTTCCTCTCTTCTTCGTCGCCGTTTAGCGCTGCGCACATATGTACTCGCGAATGTGCGGGATTCCTTATACCTACATCGCAGGCTTCGCAAGCAGGCGCTGTACCGCTGTAATTTCGCCGGAGGATTCACGAAGATCCGGATCGACGCCGTAGACCGACCTATTCTGAGATGCATGCTGAATCCAAGCAGCCAATCGAACAACACTTCACGGAATCAACAAGTTCGCCGGCGTGAGACCAGTTCTATTCGTCGCCGCATCTCTCTGTCACGTATCGAATGCTTGCCAATCTGCTAGGTTTCATTTCAATATTTTCAACTTTTTCGCAAAGAAATATAGATAAAGTTGTAAATCACTAGAGCCTCAAATTAATTTCGTGCCTTCATGGAAAGAACAATTTTGCTAAAATGTTTAAAAATTTCACTAGATACACACATAAATTTGAAAATAATTTGGATTATCAAAATAATTATGTAAAACTTAAGCTAATTACTATAAGACATCAAAACTCTTTTGTAGGATATTCATCATGTTTGAGTGTCACACAAATAATTATTTTAATAATTTCATAAAATTATTTTTAAATCTCTACATATAGGTATCTGTATAATTAAATTTTTAGAGATGCTCCAACAAAACCATGGTTATTCCATGTTGGGATCTAGATTAGAAAAATCAGAATATATCTCGTAGTCGTATATTTTCACGCAAATAACAAAAAAAAACCGGATTTTATTAAAAATAACTAAAAATTTAGGTAGATACTGAAAATAATTTTGCTGAATCATCAAATGATTTGTATGTACAATAGAACGTTATTATTGATGACATCTCTCTGTAAAAAGTTTTAACATTCTAGAAACTCTAGTTTGAGCGTCCTACATAATTATTTTGATAATTGAAAAATTATTTTCAAATCTGTATATCTATAGGTAAATTTTTATTTAGTATTTTAGCAACACTATTATTTCTATACTAAGGCAGAATAGTAGAAATATTCCATTATAATTACTAAGCATAGTGTTAACTCGTAGCCTCAATAACGAGCGGCCCTTATCTAACATTATCCGCTCGCATTTTTTATTCCGAGTTATTTGGACCGCGTTTTTTTTTTTAATCGTTCTGCCAACTCCGCGCGCACGTCCGCCTCTTTCCTCGTACACTTTCTGTGAGCGATAATGGCCCTGGCACCTATCTGCAGGTCGAAGGTCAATCCTCAACGCGATGCACTTTATATGTTCGCAGAAATATACGAACGAGACTAATAACAACTAAGGAAAACGCCCTGACGACCGAAATTGACGCTAGGCAAGTGAACGCACACGGTTTTCTCAATGAAACAGTGGGAAAACAGGGAATAACATTCGAAAACGTTTACTTAAATTGTGGAATCATTGTCGTTGTCGTTGCTATATTGCGCGAAACGTCGTAGGCGTGGCGAAAAATGAAAATAAACCTCTGCGAGATAACGGGCGATAAAGCTCGTCATCTCGAAACAGATAACAGGCGCAAACAGGAAGTATGACAGAATAAGAATCTTCCGAAAAACAAGCACCCGCCCCGGAGTTTATCTCTTGTTACTGCAATACATATGTCGCAATTTAGGCTTCGATACATGTATAGTGCCAAAAACGTGCAGACGGGAAAACATTCTTTTCCAAACGAATCCAAGGAAATGCTTTTTTATTCGCATACTGTTTGCATATTTTTATTGGTGAATTTTATAATTTTATCTCAAATCGATATTTTAAAATGTGTCAAATTTACGTATGGAGAAAACAATTTTGTAGAAAAGTATTAAAAAATTTGACTGAATACAGATCTGAAAATATAATTTTGTTGGATCATCGAAATAATTATGTAGAACATTCAAGTGTAATGATATAACAATGCTACAAAAAGTTTCAATATAATTCCAGCAATCAGCATAAGTGTGTCCTACATAATGATAGTCCAACAAAATTATCGTCAGATATTTAGCTAAATTTTTAGATCTTTCTTTACCTGCAAGGTTTTTTTCTTCTCTTTCAAACTGATTTCAGTTTGAAAGAAGGTAATTGGATTTTTAATTTATTATTTAAATTCAACTGTATGTCTATTTACATTGTACACATACAACGATATGTCACTCCAGCAATGACTCATATAATAGGTGAAACCGTTTAAAGATTTTTTCGCGTCGATCGATTTATTGTAGTACGATATATTTGACGTAATTATGGCAAATTACAATGACATTTTTAACAATTTTGATCTACTGTTCAAAAGTATTTGCCTACTCTTTCTTTCTTAATTAAATAAAACAGAGTGAATTTCTTCTTTCCTAATCTTTTAAATATTGAGCTTAAATAATAATGTTCGATAAAAATTTTACATTTTATATATGTGAAATAAATGTAGCAAAATTGAAACAGAATTCGGGCGTATAAAACAAAGTTGCAAAAATCGGAATTTTTTGATCGGTAATGTACACACAGGGACACAAATATGCCTTAACACCTAAAGTCACACGCGTATCGAAGAAAGCAAAGGAAGAAAAGAGAAAAAAGCATGAAAAGGCCTGAGTGTGTACATATGTGATATCAAAAAAACAAAATCAAGGTCTACATAAACTTTTAAAACAACACAGATAAATGTGCAGAATACGATAAATAAATAAAGCTAAAATATTTTGAGAATTCTATAGATCGAGAGTAAGTGTTTCTCTTATATAACAACCATCAGAATTTGAGATGCCCTTACCAAATGACATCGATCATGTCGTAATTATACATCTGACACGCGTGTTGTAGCTTTTTATCAATAACTCGACGTGTAAGTGCGCTTATACGTTCGTCGTCGCCAATGATCCCAATTATGTAAAGCAACACATGAGTAGCTCTTACGAACGAACGAGCGGAACGAGAGAAGTGTAGTATACTCTCGCGAGAGAGTGCGTCAACGTAATCGATGCGATTTCATTAATAAATATTCAAATTATATCGAAAGTAAATCAAGTTTTTCGAACGTCGTAAATAAACGCGAAAAAACACATGGTATATATCGTTCTATGTATTAAAGCCTGCAATCAACTCTTACACGATATGTCAATTTAATTATAAAATTTTAATTATATGATGGAAAAAGAATTATTTCCATTATTGGATGAGATTTCAGGAAAATAATTTTTTTATTTGAATTTTTAAGGAAATATTGTTATTTCGCAATGGAGATTATCAAATACATATTCCATTCGTAATTATATATCTTCGCAATGTAACGTAACGGAATTTTCTATTTAATAAACGAAAATGTAAATATATAAAATACCGACCGTTTCCTCAATTTTTTTATGTACAACGCTAACATCAATCGATTCATTTTTCCGTAAGTGTGACAATTGCGAAAATCGAGTTTATTGTACCCGAGTTGATATCGAGCGTGCGATATCGTTACTGCACCTTTAGATATGAGACGACGATAAGCTGCTCGTAAGTTTGCGACAATCGCATGTGCTTTGATGCATATGCATACCAGCGCTCGTGCTGCAAACATGACGTGAAGAATCCGCGGAAGTTGCCAACAGAAATGCAACGTCCTGCTGCCCCCGACACAAATACATAATCTCAAAATTATTTTTCAATCGCCTCAGTCGTATTCAATTCTAATTGCAAAACAATAATTAAAGATGTTCAAATTATATGATGCTACCAATATGAAATATGCAAAAAAAGATTTTCACAAACTATTTCTTTACTTAAATTGTCATGATAATTAAATATATTAATTAATTAAATTATTATTTAAATCATTATTTGGAAATTTTAATAAATTATTTTACTCAATGTATAAATACAAAATATAGGTATAAATAATTGATTATTATCTTTCAATTAAAGAGTACTGATTGAAAAAAATCTAGAAAAGTAATAAATAAAAAAATGTGTCTCGTATAATTGTAAATCGCAAAGTATAAGTGTGTGTGCGTGTGTTTGTACGTATTATCTCTGTTCTGAAGTCGTTGTATATAATGTAAATTTAAATTACAATATTATATAGAAAAATAAAATGTATGTATTAATTTTACAGAAAGATATTTCAAATAATCTTCAAATAGCAAAGATTGTCACCAAGGTTAAAATAAATAGATAATTTCACATGTTACGTGTTGAAAGCAAATATTAAATTGATACAAAAATTTGTTATTTTTTAAAATCAAGTTCTGTATTACGTGTTTAATAAAGTATAATTTATAAAAATTCGGAGTGTTTTGAAAAAAGAATCGAGCATAAAGCAATTTTACTTCGGTTACGAAATGTCGTTTTCATTTTTTATTTTTAACAAATATAAACTTTTTTCGCGCGCACAATCCATCACACACAATTGTCCATCTTTGCAAAATATTTCATAATCGGATCGCTGTGATTCAGGAAGAAGCTGCATTTGAAAAGTACTATGATGATCGAACGCACTTTCCTCAATCATTTGTAGAAAGTTTATACTTAATCGCGATGGAAAGTCGACAAAAAATCTAGAACAACGCGCTGGCGTGAAAGTCGATCTCCGTTGCTCGCATTAGGTGCGTTTTGACGAACGACGGAAAAAGTGCATAAATCAAAGCTATAGATAGCACCGTCGATAGCTGTTATAATTGAAATACCGATAAGTTTCGATGATTATCGTTCCTTGCCCTTTAAAACATTCACACTGTATTGAGAAATACTACCGACAAATCTGCCATTTAACACACTTGATTATAGTTGAAAATTGGAGTCTTGAGCATTTTGCGACACGTTTCTTGCAAACGAAATTTTCGTTTAAAAATATTGTGTTCGTAATCTCTCTCTCTCTCTCTTTCGAAAAAATACACGCATGACACACCTTTTTCACGAACATATGGCCGGGATCCGATCGTTTACGCGCGAATTGCACGGTAAATGAGAAGGACCTTTCGTCAGCCGAAGGACGCGGCCCTGAAATTTAGGGGTTGTTTCCAGGCAGTTTGCTAACCGCGTGGTGTTCCCATCGGTCGGAGGGAGTTGGTTAGTCCGGAGGGTAGCATGGTGTGCGGTAGACAGGGCGTGGTCGTCCTTGAACCTACCTATAGAGCTACGGAGTGACCCTCTGCCACCTTCTCTTTCTTTCTCTCCTTCGCGCTCTTATCTTCCCTCCTCATCCCTTCGACCTTCCAGATCTTTTTCTCCCTCACCCTCCTCCCTGTTCTATCTACTTCCTACCGTTCGTTTGCTTTACGCACAAGCCATGGAAACGAACAGTTACTTCGCGATGTCCTTTCGGTAGGTTTTTCCTTGAGACAGTCACGCATTCGGTATGCCATTTGCGCATGAATTATAGTATTTTTTATTGCCCTCAACGATTATCAGCCAAGAGTGGATATAAATAGAGACTTTGTCAAGTAAATCAACTATAAAAGGTTCATAAGAAAAACAATTCCATAATTTGTAGAGCTTTTGCTACAAACACACGATCGAATTTTTCACTAAAATGTTACAAAGCTGAACTTGATGCATAAAGAAGAGAATCTATAAAATCGAGTTTAAGTTGAAGCTTGTAAATTACAGAGTTTCCACGATACGCGTGTGTATATCCCGAACCCTTCGTGCGTCGCGTCAGGAGAGATATGTACTACAGAAACCTGACGAAGCGAAGCAATGGCGAGACACTGTCGTTTCGACCCTTTCACGCAATTTTAATTTTTCACTCGGCAATTATTCGCGTCGTTTTCGTGCAGCACGGTACAAGGACTTCACCAAGTATCTACCGGTATAATTTTGTACAGTAACTAAAGTAGAAATTATTTATCGTGCATGTATGGGTTTATATGTCGTATCCTACATTCACCGGTACTTCATTCTGCACTTATTCCCCTAATTGTAAATAATAATATATTCATTTTACATATCATTTTCATATTATATATTTATTATATTTCGAAAAATTTAAAGAATTAAAAATATAATTGTACCTTTAAAATTTGTAAGAATTAATAGATAATTTAAAATTCTTTTGAATTCTTTCTTATTATTTAACGGACGTAGCTTACCTCTTAATCCTAATTAAACTTGTCGCGATTGTATCATCAATTTCATTATCTTTTCTATGTTCTCGACGAGTGTTTAAGCGACAACAAACGTATTATTTCAGCCCTCGCTAGTGTCTCTTCCCCTCATTTCCTCATCAGTGTTGCTGTCCTAGGCTGTTAAGGTAGGTTAGGCAGGATGTCTTCCACGACGTTGCTTTGTCGTGGACGGGATGCTTCAATTTAATAGAGGACACGGACAATTATTCGGTTTCAAACTTTACAAGCGTCAACGCTGATCAATACTTTCCAGCCGTTTACATACATTTTACATACGAAGCATAGATAATGAGATAATCGGATGAAAAAGCTCCCGAAGCAATAAATTAATGAGAGTTGATACAAATAGTTAATACTGTTTCCAATAATATACATCGATTTATATTACATCATTAAAATGCACTTAATAACACAAAATCGGTCACACAAGAGCCACTCGTCATAGTGCTGCTCGATATCTAGTTAATTTAATATATCTAACAGCATTAGAAAAGACATGAATGTCCGAATTTTAGTACTATTGTTATATCAATGTATTTATAATGTATCGATACTATTAACGTACATACCACAATTGGAGCATCGTGTTTTAATGCTATTGATGCTCCGTATAAGCTGACATCAACGCAAGTCGGGATATTTTAGTATTTCATTATCGCAACATATTTATCGAACAATCAAATTTCTTTAGCGGCCTTCGGCTTTGAATTTTACATGAAGTTACGTCCATTCGATCAAACATCGCTTGATTTGTCGCAAGCCGACACTCTCAGTTAGACAAGTCGCGTCTAATTAATTGAATCGATCAAGTGAATAAACGCGCGGTAGGAAAAAAGAGAGAGAGAATCGCAGAAAATATTTTCTACATAATAATTCTATGCTTATATTGTTCTATAATTAATTAAAAAAAAATACCAGATAAGTTAAAAGTATTAAAGTTTCTTTCCAGGCTACTATTTTTTTTAAATATCGTTACCTCTTATTGTTCTTCAAACGCACTGATATTTATAAGCATGCAAAACGAAAAGCGTAGTTCATAATAAATAATATAATGACAATAACTATGATATATGTGAATACAACATACTTTTATGTGAAATGATAACTGATACGAAACAAGTAATTTCCAACGTTGGTAGATTAAAGCAGTGATACGAAATATTGCATCCATATCGATCGTTTAAAATCTATATTAAAGACTGCATCAATATACTATAAAAATTAAATTGAATTGCATTTCTACTTTGGCTTGCGAATATGAGATGTGCAGCATTAGTTTAGCTTCGCTTTTATCGGCGAAAACAGATCTGTACAAAATCTACACAGAAACAGCGCTTTCGTATCACCTTCGAATGATATTCACCAATATTACTAAAGATATCGGTTTACTACAGCACAAATGTTTGAACACATTTTCCTACTGTTTGCTACTCGTTCAACCGTCATCCTCTGTACTTTTTATTTCCCTTTTTTTGGTCAAATATATATTTATAGTTGCAACTAATCAACTGAACTCGACTGCATCAGACACGTTTACTTTTCCTACTTTGCAAAAAGAAAAAAATTGCCAATAAGAGACAAACGTGATACAATAATATACGTATCTTCGTATTATTGACACATAGTATATTGCATCAATATGATATTAATGATGTACATGGACTGCATTAGGGAGGCAACAAATGAGAGGAAAGCAGCCAAATATAACAAAATATAAAGATGTGAGAAATATGACAACGGTTACGCCAATGATTCGCCAATGATATCAAGACACAATCCGCGGGATTCACCTGGAATTTTCGCGAGACGGACGGAGAGATGGTGGAACAAGAGTCTTCGTAGCCATGGCGACTCGGCAGTCACCCGGCGGTTTCACTGGTTGATCGATCCACACGGTCAAGGTCATCCACGAAATCACAAAGCGGTCGGCAGGCACACCCCCGCAGACGGTGGTTCTTCAACTAGTCCTCGTTTACGCGATTAGGACGAAGTAAAAGCCGGAGATATCGGACTTTTTTTCACAAAAAAATGTCACTGTAACACCACGAGCATCGAAGGATTCGAATAATAATTGTCTTTTTCTTCCTGTATAAGACTCATACTTACATCTCTCTACAAAAAAAGTTAACTTTATCATATTTGTTTCATCATTCTCGGTAAAATAAACTTTTCTATAATTCTAGTTTATCTTATTAGCTAACAATATCGTTTATTGTAAACGTACGTGATTTTGATTTAGAAAAATCAATATTTTGTTGCAATGCTCTTGACTATAATTAAACATTAAGCAATAATCTCCGAAAAAGATAAAAATAACGTTCTCTAAACTAAAATAGTAATCCTAAACTAGAATAACTCAAGTTTGTGACTATTATAATAAAAGAAACTTAATTTAATCCCACTGTATTAATAATATCTACCTCCAATAATCGAATACACATCTCGGATAGTAAAAGAATAACACATTAATTAAACTTTTGAATTGTTTGTGGCAAAAAGTACCTTCATTAAATATTATGTGAGCGAAATAAAAATATCTTTTACATTCCTCTTTTTATCGTTTTCTTTTTATACGCAATGTAAGTATTAAATTAAATTGATAGAAGATATACAATTAATATGAGAATCGATTCATTGAATCGATTAACGTGAAGCGGTTTTTATCAACGGAATTTAACGTATACTATAATGTTACGTCTAACGGAAAAATGCACGTTGAGAAAAAATCGCATTTTGTTATTTCTGCGATAACGTTAACTTATTTTATTCTCTGACATTTTTCATGACCATGATAATTTTATTGAACGTACTTTTTTCATTCATAAAAAAGATTGGTTTCAGAATCATAAAATACGATCAGTACATGCCTCAACCCTCAATCTCGATAAAAAGAATCTGAAAAAAATAACACTTTCGTTCAAATGTGAGGCAATGTTTTTATGAAAATGTCGTATCACAAATTAACAACTGACACGCGTAATAATCAACTCTATCAATTAATATTAATAAGCAAAAGACACTTTTATAGTACGTATACATCGTATTATCCCAGTAAAGAGAAATATTTTTAATTTTTAAATCGATTCTCCTCACGTTATACTGCTTATATCAAGCTAAGCTTCTTTAGAAGCTTCAATAAAATTTCGACATGTCTTCCATGTACACCTTCGTCCTATTTGCCGATCGTGCTGTCACTTCTTGTCGTCTATCACGACATAATACGCAGAAACCGTAAACGAACGGTATATTTACGATTCACTCACGTCCAGCGTGAGAATATAAACGTCACTTTCGCGTCGCCGCGTCGATATTAGCCCATCTTCAACGATGCGATGACGTAAATGAAGTACATTCGAAGAGCGCGAGTATGTCAAGTATGCGATGCCGCGCCGGTACGCGGAGGATAGCGTTGTCGTTATCGTCGATTTGCCGGAAAAATCCGTCGTTGATTCGTCTCCTACGCCTTTACGCGAATTCCAATCGATTTATTGGACGTAATACGTCAAACTCGAGCGAGACGCGACTTACCAATTACATCATACGTGCGCGAAAAGCGTATCAGAAGAGGAAGATGCGATTACAGCGAGCGATCGTGGAAACTTGTCAGATGTTTTATCTAGGACGACTGCAACTTTTCGACGTCGACAGCTAGGTATATCTTGCTGACAACATCAAAATATTCCGTTGCCATGTTAGTCCGTGGATTATTTTCAGAACGTCACAAACCTTGATCGATTGTGTTCGATAACAAAATGACAAACGACTTAATATTTTTCCCTTATTATCGTATGTATTTCTTATTATTACACATTCAATTTTATTAGATTACTTATTTTTTTTTTTTTTTTTATAAAAATCTTATTTGATTTTTAACGTTTGAAGAATTTGTTTGTTTTATAATCATTCATGAATAAACACACACATATACAAAATTAAATAATACAAATAATAACCTGAAAAAATTAGATAGGCGAAAAAATAATAATAATCAAATAAAAATTCGCAAGGAATGCACAGGCAACAATATTTGTTCATTTATTAAAACAATAAATTATTTCCAAAATAATATAAAGTTAAAAAATATATTTTAAAGAGGCAAGATAAGTATTTATAATGAATCCGTAGAAAAATAATTGTATTAAGTGTATAAAGCAAAAAAAAGCCGGAAAGAGTTTAAAGAAAAGAATCTAAAATATATATATATAAATTGATAATTAATAGAAATATAACTTTAAATTTAATTCCAATATAAAACAATTAAATTAACAAATCCACAACTAGTGTCGTGTTGGGTAGAGAGCTGAAGAAAAAAAGAAATTGTGTGTGTGCACGAATTTAATACAAAGATTAAGAATCACGCGACGAATGACGCGTGGTGTATATTCGCGACCTTCATAGAACATTCTTTTTGGCGACCTTTGACCCCGCCGGCGGTCCGGCCACGGGGTGAAAACTTAAAGGCGCGTCTCGCGCATCACTTTCTCGTCACCCGCCGCGCCGCGCCGCGCCGCGCGGCAGTCAGACGCCGGCGATTCCGTATCGTTCTGATAATCGTTCGACGGCCCCCGAGAGGTGGCGAGACGTTGCGGGGGTGGAGACTACGGCCATGACCTTGACGCAGGTTGGCGGGGTGACGGTTATCGAGCGTCAAGACTTTCACTGTTCCCCACCCTCATTCCCTGTTCTCCCTTTCGCCTTCGGGCGCCGCCAACGCCACCGTAGCCACCGCCACCGCCACCCCCACAGTCCCGTCGCACCCCATTCACGCAACTTTCTCTCCAACTCGAGTCATAACGTCGAGCTCCCATCCCACTCCTCCTTTTTCCGGTTTGCACTCTGCTTCTGGCCGACTATTTGAAGGTGAGTCGTCTAGACCGTCTAGACGGTTTCCTTGCTATCATTTCCTTCTACTACCATCGACTACGAGTAGTTCCAAACAAGAGAGAGAGAGAGAGAGAGAGAGAGAGATGCAAGCTTCAAATCCTCTTGCAATGGTAATTGTTCTGGCATAAATAAAAAAAATCCCGATGCTTCTTTAATTTTAAATTACACAATTATAGAAATAAAATATATTAAATGAACCTTTTGAACGTTAAGAAGACAGTTTCATTGAAGTCTAACATTTAACCAAGTACAAATTTGAAAATAACATTGTTGGACCATCAAAATAATTATATAGGACGCTTAAACTAGTTGCCAGAATATCAACATTTTTGTAACATTATTCCTCGTGCTTGAAATTTCTATGTAATTATTTTGATGATCTAACGAAATTATTTTCAGATCTAATTTATAGTAAAATTTTAATAAAAAAGAATAAAATATCATACGTGTAGAACAGCATATAAGAGATGACTTTTCCCTTTTAATTTTACAAAAAAAATCAAAAAATTCCATATCGATCCTCTGGGAGACAAAGAATATATTAAATAACCTTTATAAAATAAATAAAACATCTAAATTTTATATACATATTTATCTATACACACACACATTATATAAATTAAACTGGAATTTTTAATATCAAATAACATAGTCCAAGTAAGGGATAGAAATATAAATAATGATAGTAAGTGCGAAGTAAATTTCCCGAAAGCTATTCTCCGACCTATTTTTCGAAGCACTTTTTAGTGTCGCACGAAACTTGGCATTTTCGCAACAACGTAATAACACTCGTATCAATTATTCAAAGCAAAGTAGGCGCGGAGTGAACTGCGGGACTTGATGCCAACCTGAAACGGAAGTGTGTTTACGGATCTACTCGCTTGTCGGGTAGGGAAGTCTAACCCCCTGTAAAAGAGATGGTACCGTTTCATGTCGGACGACGTTGCGTATAATTTTTTCGATTAATACGTAAAGCGTCTCGCACAGGATACAACACGAGATGTATGTATGTGTGTGCGCGCACACGCGCGCGCTATTTCCCCGATAAGACTCTTTCCCTCATTTTACGATAATGGGGATCGGGGTGAGAGGAACTGAAGAGTCTAGACGAACTTCTCCCTCTTGCGCTCCCCAACTCCGTACCGCGATGAAAGTAAAACCCGGGCTCTGAAATAATGTCGTCTCGACGACCCGAAGATCCTCCATCAACCTTCGAGGTCACCTTGCCCGAATCCTGGCAGGATCGATCTACACTGAAGTATACCCACCCTGAGCATTGCCTCTGCGAACGACGCTCTCTTTGTCTCGCGCGCGCGCAAAGACGGCAACTTTTTTCAGCTTTCGATTTATCGCCCTCGCGGCGAGGATAAAACGGAAGTCGTCGAGTTGATCGATTTCGTAAGGGGCGGAACTTTTTGCACATTCAAGTGTCGAAAGACGTAACAAAGACCCAAAGCGATAAAAGAGACTCTCCTTTTCGTGGTTTGATACATCAGTTACACTTTACAGTTCAAAACGTTTCTTCTCGGTCACAGTATCAAACGGTTCGCTTTTTCGACAAAGCAGCAATCCGCTGCGAAGTTGCGAGCTAGTGGCATGATCGATCTGCCATACGCTCGACCCGGGCCAACATCGATATTCCTTCTCTTCTCACATCGAAAAATAATCACAGCTTCGACTAGACACCGGCAGTTCCTTATGAAACCAAAAAGAAACATCGTTTTTCAAAATATAGTCCGATATTTGCACTTTAACAGTAAATTTCGTAAATAGAGAGCATGAAATACAATCTCGCATGTGACTCAACCTAATTGCATATATCGAATCCAACGTTATCATAGTAATATTCTTTTATTTAATAATGTATCTAATCTAGCCTTGGCCAAAAGTATAACAAAATCCTCATAAATTGACGTAAATGTCATATTTGACAAAAAATTAACTAAAAAATAGTTTTATATTCAAAAATAACATTTATTTTTATAAAATTTTCAACTTTTGTTAGTTCTTCTTTAAATTTTGTTACCATTTTTTTTTTTAATGCAATAAAATAAGGATGTTTTATATCTACTTATATGGTCTCGAAGCTACAATATTTATAAATATCAATTTAACTTTCATGAATTTTTTAAGTATTCTTATATTCTCTACCAAAGCTCAAGTTTTTATGAATCAAGAAAAATACGTTCCTATAACTGTAATTTCATCTCCAAAATAAATAGCGTATGCTGTCTAAAAAATTGTTTTTTAGAAAGATATGTACTTCATCTTTCATTTTATTTTAGTAATATTTTCTTCCTTTATAAAATTCTTTACCTTTATAAGATATTTTACTTTAATAAAATTTGTTATAATATTATAAATTTCTTTTAAATCGCTAATAGTTTGATTAGTAGCGGATTAATCGAGATATTAAAATGATAATAAAAGTGACTATATGGATGAGCCCATATCCCATTTTTTTTCAATTTCCAAAAAGTCATGAAGCATGAGATAATCTCGGCAGATGATTGTTCGATGTTCTCGTTATTCTCCACTCGATTTCGGTAGGCTTACGGTGTCTGACGGGTAATCCGTGCATAAAAACTGATCCTGGGAATTGTTTCCGTCCTCGAAGGTCGCACTCCTCTCCCTTAATCGATTTTTCGGTCGCTCAACCTTGCAAATCCTAAACGACGAACGACCGAGTTTCAAATTGTTTTCCGGTAGTTCTCTGTTCCCGGAGCAATTTTGCTAGCATTAGTCTATTCCTTCCTATACAGAAGATCACCCAACAACCCTTACGATCGTCAACCCCGAAGAATACTCCGTTTATGCATGCTCACGTAAAAACGCAATAAAACCGTCCAATTTCATCAATTTACTTCTCTTCTTCACATTTTCTTTTTTACAAATGTTTGCTTTATCTTAAGATTTATTTAACCAATTTCATTGAAGTCGCATTAGCGTCACGGCAAAAAGTCTTTGCAAAGACTTTTAGATAAGACATCGCTATCAGAGTCGATCGTGCCCGATCTGGAAATTTCTGGAAAATGTTACTTTTTACGACTTACTGTCGTCATTCGAGTAACATTTTTCCGCGCGCGCGAGAAGATTAATTACTTTATAATGTAGAACTTCTATCTTCAAGTTTAAAATCAAAGTCTTAATTTTAATATCTTCTTCTTAAATTATCCATAAGTAAAAAAACGTTACCAAACCATATATTTTATTAGAAATTAAACTCCAGCTAATAAATTTTGTAGGACGAGTATTGATTTAGATAAAATTTTGTCGTTGATGCAAATAGCGTTAAATTATAACAGTTAAGGTAGTAAAACTCATTAGTCATATTTTTTCAAGAATCTATATATATAAATTCATTGCCTTTTCCCTTTCCTCTAAAGTCTAAAGGTTGCGCTCGCACCCAAATTCATCCTTTGAACCTCGAAAATCTATTTAAATCTTCACATTCGATTATGACGCATCGATAGAAGTCGATCGAATGAAAGCTAAAGGGTCATCAGAACATTTACTATGATCATCATATCATATAGGGACCACAAGAAAAAGATAGGTGACAATAGTTGAGATACAAATAAATGTTAAAAAAAAATAAATAAAGAACTTTCATAAAAACTTCAAAATTATAGATGAATAATAAAACTTGATTTTTCTACTAATTTTTAGTGGATTTCATTTCAATACGCTGCAAATATATACGTACATACATATAATATTCAAAAGTTGCATTTGATTATGAATGTTTTACTTTTAATTAAGTTCGCTGAAACTAGATCATTCTGACACACACACACACAAAATCCTAGATTTTTTATTAAATTGTAAAACATTTCTTTCCAAAATTAAGATATATGCATGTAATTATATGAAAGTTATCTAAGTCAAAAAATAAATTTACCCCATATTTTCGATAATTATGAAATTATTATGTTTCAATTTTTTTACTTAGACTACTTTTATAATTATCATTATGTAAGTAGGGTTATATTATGTCAGATATATACTATCTCAAAATATAATGTGTATGTTATCAGGAGACGCGGTAGGGTCTCCGGCCATGTTCAAAAACTAAATATTATTATTCTTATACAGATCTGGAGACACGGTAGTGTCTCGGCGCTAAGCCAAGCGCGCGACATTTATTCTTATACGTAACATTGTACAAATATAATTTTAATAAATTCTCGCTTTTATTTTGTTACTTATTTATCTTTACTGTTTTGTAAACTATTGGCTATTACAATCCATTTTTTATTTGTTGTACATTTATATCGCTGCGCTTTTGTCCTTAGTACCGAGACACTACAGTGTCTCCTGATTGTAATTTATCGTACGTAAATATCTAGATACACAGAACAAAATAGATATATATATATATATATATAACTTCGTCATTTCAGTACATCTAAGTCTAGGCGTCGCTTGATGTGTAACTCACCAGATAATGAATCGGAGCAAGCTGACTATCCCTCAGTTCTATCCACGTTAATTCCCAAGCTTGGGATACGCAATCGCTTTCATCATTTGTGCTGTGGGATGTCAGCTCATTCCTAATCGAGGACCGTCTTCACGAAGCAAATTAGGGAGGAAGACGAAATTGCCAGAAATCGATAACAGACCGAATGAAAATGTTATAAATATCATATAAAACAAAGTGCGCAGTAAAAGAGAAATTTCTTTATTTTCTATAGATTGTAAGTACATTATAGACATATCTCAAAACTAAAATATTGATACAACGGCAAGTCAATAAGTTCTTAGAAAATCTGTCAAAGGGCACTCGTCACAGTGTCATGTCACATTACTTTTTGACAAGTAGCATCTTTCGGCTGATTACTGTCAAATTTTGAGCGGAATTCATCGATAGGTTTTATTTCTGTAAACGATTAAAGCGAACAACCTTTGTATCTTTTGCCAAATGGAAAAAAAAACGAGTTTCGTGCAGTGATCAAACATCTGCATATGAAAGGTTTAACGCCGAAAGAAATCAAAGCTGAGTTGGATAATGTTAGCACATCTGCGTTTGTAACTGTACACAATTGAATGTATGAATTTAAACGTGGGCATACATCCACATGTGATGCACCTCGTTCGGGACATCCAATTGAGGCTGCTACGCTAGAAATCATCGATAAGGTCCACGATATTGTTTTGACTGATCGACGAGTGAAAGTACGCGAGCTTGTTGAGGCATATCACATGGCACAGTGATTTCAATTTTGCACGAACAATTGGGTATGAAAAAGCTATCGGCCAGATGGGTGCCGCGTTTGCTCACTGCGGACCATAAGCGTTACGATTTCAAAACAATATTTGGAGACGTTTCAACGTAATACAGATCTGTGTCGATTCATTACTGTGGACGAAACATGGATATCCATTACTTCACACCCGAGACGAAGGAACAGTCAAAACAATGGACTTCATCGGGTGAACTAGCTCCGAAGATGGCAAAGACCGTGAAAGGTGATGGCCACAGTTTTTTGGGATGCACGCGACATAATTCATATCGATTACCTTTCGTCGAAGCAAACGATCAATAGCGATTCCTACGCAGCCTTATTCAACATTTTAAAGAAAAAACGTCCCCATTTGGCGAAGAAGAAAGTGCACCGATGGCCAAATTCAACGAATTCCGCTACGAGTTGCTTCCCCATCCAGCATATTCGCCAGTATATTAGCCCTCTACGACTATTTCCAAACCTGAAAAAATGGTTCGGAGGAAAGAGATTCACCACCAGAGAGCAGCTCATCGCCGAAACAGAGGCTTATTTTGAAGGGTTGGACAAATCATATTATTCGGACGGCTTGAAAAAGTTGGAGAATCAAGTGTATCGAGCTGAAAGGAGACTATGTTGAGAGATAAAAATGAATCGATCGATCAAAAAAAAATGTGTTTTACTATGTTTTTCGAAAAACTTATTAACTTGCCCTTGTATAAAATGGATTCGAGATTTACGATGTAGAATTGAGTAACAAACTTTCAAAATGAGTGTTATCCAAAATTTATAATTTCCAGAAAATGAGAAAGAAAAATAGAGCTACATAAAAACTATGCGTTTTATTAAAAATGACAACCAATTAGTAAGATGTAAAATATTGAATAAAATTGCTAAAAATGTTAAACAAAAGCATTTCATTTGTCTTTAGTTACATGCTAGACAATGCACTTATGTCTACACGTTTCTTCAGTAGACAAATCTACGATGAAAAGTCTTTTTGAAAATCGCAGAATAAGTTATTATATAAATCTTTCAACATTGAACATACCCTACATCTCTAACTGAAGAAATAAAATTTTGCACAAAACACATTTTAGAAGTCTGCTCTTTAATTATCAAGAACATTTTCCTGAACTTTTGAATTGTAAATTTAGTATTTAAATAAACTATGATAATAGAAAATTAATATAGTTGTGAAATTAATTAAAGAGGAATATCGCCAGACTTGATTAAAATATTAAGCACGCATTTTGAGAATAGACTATCAAATAATAAACGTTTTTTTTATATATAAAATAATAATAACGGACAATATAGATATCCAAAATAATAATTTTAATATGAATATAAAATGTCAAAATATTATTATATCTTTGGATTTATTGCCCTTTTCAACAGTCCTATTTACTTATCAATTATCATAAGATTTTCTTCAAAATTTGAAATTTTAAATTTAATCATCCTCCCCACCCCCGCTTTCTCTCTCTCTCTCTCGACGGAAAAGGTAGAAAAACTCGTTCATAAGGGATTATATTAACAAACCACATTCAAGCCTCGAAATAAATCGAGGTCCGGTGGTTGGTAAGGTACGAGGTGCCTGAGCGAATCAATATGATAGGACGACCCAGACAACCTTCGAGAACCTACCCTGACAAGGGGAAGAAAAGGTAAAGTGATGGAAGGGATACAACCTCTGAAACTTAAGTAAAGTATGAGGACCGTCATCAGACGACGACGATCATCTTGTTTCCTACTAACAGTGAACATTTGTAAAAAAAATCCATGGTCACTAATGGCAAAACCTGGATCAGTTATAATATATCTTGCAGAAAGTAAGACAGAAAGTCCAAACGTGACACTGCGTGCGAGGTGAAATTATCTCAAATACTGGAAGACTAGAGATAAACACACGTTTACTCTGTGTGTAAGTTAAATTCTTTCTTCTATTTTTCTTCCTCTTTTTCCTTTTTTTTTTTTTTTTTTTTTTTAAAGTGAATGCATA